>NW_007087164.1:3047-3585 GCF_000164805.1 Carlito syrichta | reverse complement strand
AGGCGGGGGCCGCCTCGGCCTCTGCCTGGACACCTTGGGAGGCACAGTGCGGCTGCAGTGGAGGGGCGGGAGTGGTCGGAGTGCGCTGGGTGCCTGCCCAGAGCTTGGCCTGGAACCCCTGACCTGCTTTGTTCCCCGGACTCGCCTCCCCCGGGACTCCAGGAGCCCGGAGCCTTTGTGTCCCCCAGAAGGGAACGGGATCGTGCCCGAGAAGAATGGTTAGGGGGATGGATTGGGATTCTGCTTTCTTCCCTCTGACCCTGGGAATTCTGCCCCCTCCCCCCCAGCCACCTAATCTGAGACGTGGAAACGCCATTTAGAAAGTCTCCTTATCCTAAAAGCAGGAAACTGGTCCTTCATGTCTTGAAAGGGTCAGATGGGTCCCAGTCTGCAGGGATGCTCACACTTTGTCCTCCTTGGAAGCAGTGGGGTCCTGGAGTCGCCACTGAACCACCAGCTTATACTTTCCCCGGCCGTGTACGGCTGGTTCAGGTTGCCTGGAGATGCAGCTGGGAATCCAGAGCTCACCGGCTCATCT
>NW_007087164.1:2044-3027 GCF_000164805.1 Carlito syrichta | reverse complement strand
CCCCCCCCCCCCCCCCCCCCGTCCCCGGAGCCTGGCGCCTGGGCCGGTCCCACGCTTGTAGGTCTGCGTGTTGACAGGAGATTGCCGACAGTATGCGCCAGTGGTGGGGGTTCCTTAGCAATCCCATCTCCGGTTCTGCATCAGCTTAGCCCACCCGAGACCTTTGATTCCTGCCAAGGACCCAGAGCTCTCCTTGCTCTTCAGGCTGGGTTTGGAATTCCAGACACACCCAAAGGAGGTCTCCCCCGCTGGCCTGGGAGCCCAGCAAACTCAGTTGTCAGTCTCACTCTGCCTGAGCGAGCCACTTCAGACGGGCAAGGTTCTTTGCCCCCTGCAGCCTCAATCGGGAAAGGAATGGGTCGATTGTCTCTAATGGTCCCAGCAGGGGCTGTAAAATCCCCCTTCCCCTCTGATGGTGCTGGCCTGATACTGTTTGACCTTACCCAGACTTAGCTGGGAGAGTGGGAGAGCCTTCGAATCAGATGTGGGGGGGAGCCAACCGGGAAATAAAGGAGGTGGAACTCACTGTGAGGCATCGTTTTCATACAGCAAGCGTGCTGTATTCACGTAAGCTGTGTTTATAGCATGGGGGCTCAAACCTTCCCTAGATCCCACTCATTCCTTGGTGCCACCGCTGGTCATCAAGTCATGTGAAGGAGAGGGAAAAAAAAGCCCAGCCAGGTCAATGTCACCCCTCACAGCGCTGCTGGTCTGTGTGCCCTTGGGATGTTGGTTAATGAGGCTTAATGTAGGCCATCTGAGGTGAGCATTATAATTGGCCGAAAGAGAGAGGAGGGGGGAGTTGATTGGTAGATTTGGTTGCTCTATAGGAGGTGGGTCTGGAAATTGGAGTCACCAGGACTTGGAGAGGGGCTTCCTCTTTGGTTTGGCTGGAGCTCCCTCCAACAGAGCCCTTTTCTTTCTTTTTTCTTTTTTTTTTTGAGTTGGAGTCTCACTCTGTCTCCCAGACTGGAGTGCAGTGG
>NW_007087164.1:0-1422 GCF_000164805.1 Carlito syrichta | reverse complement strand
TCTTTTTTTTTTTTTTTTTGAGTAAGAGTCTCACTCTATCACCCAGGCTCATGGCCACCCCAGCTTCAACCTGCTGGGTTCAGTCGATCCTTCCGCCTCAGCCTTCCAAGTAGCTGGAACTACAGGCACGCACCACCACACCCAGCTAATTTTTTGACTTATTGGAGAGACACGGTCTTGCTGTGTTGTCCAGGCTGGACTCAAACCCGTGGACTCAGGCAATCTTCTCGCCTCCCCCTCCCAAAGTGCTGGGGTGACAGACCTGAGCCACCGCATCCGGCCGAATTTTCTTTCTCATATCGTCCTTGCAGAGGGCTTGAGGAGATGGGGCCCTTAAAGAAAGGTGCTTCTGTTTTGTTGTTGTTTTGTTTCATTTTATTTTATTTTATTTTTTTGCTTTCTGTTTTGTTTTGTTTTTGAGTTGGAGTCTCACTCTGTGGCCCAGATTGGAGTGCAGTGGCCGCTTCCAGCCACCGCCACCTCGACCTGCTGGGCTCCGGCGATCCTTCCGCCTCAGCCTTCCGAGTAGCCGGAACTACAGGCATGCGCTACCACGCCCGGCTGAATTTTTGATTTATTGTAGAGATGAGGTCTCGCCTGCCCAGGTGGGTCTCGAACCCGCGGGCTCAGACAATCCACTCACCTCAGCCTCGCAAAGGCGCGGGATGACAGGCTGAGCCGCAGAGCCTGGCTGTTTTGTTTCATTTTAAATCACCCCCAAGGGCCTTCTCTCTTGGCTGCTGGCTGGGCAGACAGAGGATGTGGGGCGGGTCTCCTAGGATCTCACTGGGCGTTCCTGACTGTTGTGGGGCACCGTGGTAGAGGTGGAGAGGTAGAGTGGGGGTCTCTGGGAGCTGGCGGAAGAGAGGGTGAGCTCTCCACCCCCCGAGTCCCTGTGGAGAGGAGAAAAGAAAGAGCACCTGTGTGGAAGGGAGGGTTGGGACAGTTTGAGGCCGGATGTGGAAACAGGGAGCACTGATCAGATGCTGGATTCTCTCTTCTCTGCAGGGCCATGAAGCTGGAGGCCCGCTGTGGCACAGCCGCCTCAGAAGTCCCCACCCCAGAAAGGGAGGCAGCAGCGCCAGATGCGGAACCCAGATCTGAGACCTGGCCTCCAGCGGCGGGGGCCAAGTCCAGGTCCGGATCAGGGCTTGAGCCGGAGGCCGAACGCCTGGCGGCCGAGTCAGGGCCCGAAGCCAAGGCTGAGTTGTTGGGGGCCGAGCCCGGGTCCGGGTCGGGCCTTAAGGCTGAGGCTGCGCCCCTGGGGGCCGAGGCCGAATGGCTGGGGGCCCAGCCCAGGTCCAGATCCGGGCCTGAGGCGGAGGCCGAGCCGCTGGACTTCGTGGTGGCCACGGAGCAGGAGTTTGAGGAGGTGCTGGCCATCTCGGGGGGCATCTACGGCGGCCTGGACTACCTCCCCAG
>NW_007087163.1:0-888 GCF_000164805.1 Carlito syrichta | reverse complement strand
AAAAAAAAAAAAAAACAAAAAAAAAAAACATAAAAACACACAGGGTTGGACTCAGTGGCTCATTCTGTAATCCCAGCACTTTGGGATGCCGAGGCGAGTTGATTGCCTGAGCCCGTGGTTTCAAGACCAGCCCAGGCAACTTGGCGGGACCTCATTTCTACAACAAATCAAAAATTAGATGAGCATGGTAGCGCATGCCTATAGTTTCAGCTACCTGTAAGATTGAGGTGGAAAGATCGCTGGAGCCCACCAGATTGAGGGTGCGGTAGCTGGTAGCGTGCCACTGCACTCCAGTCCGGGCAACAGAGTGAGGTTCCAACTCAAAACAAACCAAAAAACACAGAAACGAAGGCAATACAAGTTTAAAAGTAAAACAGGACATATATGGAAAAAAACCACTGCCAAGGAACCCAAGATGGGCCTTGTGTCTCACTGGAGACTGAAGCTCACACATGAGTCCAGAGGAGACTTTGTCTTCCAGTGTGTTGGTTCCTCAAACCACCCACCTCACACATTTCAGGGAGAGATGAGTGATCCCTTCTGAGGTTTCAGAGTCTTACAGTTAATGCCTATGGTCTGAGACGTTTAACACAAATCAACTCTGTTAAAAGAGTAACCAATGAAATTAGCAACTGTAAGCCGATCACATTTTAAGCTAGTGATGGATACTATTCTAAAGCCAGATTATTCTGCCATTAATAAAATTATTTAGGAGGCACCAGATTTGCTATTCTATTTACATAAAATGTCTGAAATACACTTTTATTTTATCTCAACATTTTTAAAACTGATGTGGGCCGGGTTTGGTGACTCAACCCGTAATCCCACTGCTTTGGGAGGCCAAGGTGAGTGGATTGCCTGAGCCCACGGGTTCGAGACCCACCTGGG
>NW_007087162.1:0-1274 GCF_000164805.1 Carlito syrichta | reverse complement strand
TGGGGACCACCCTAAGGCCAGGCGGACGCCCGCAAGGTTGGCCCCAGAGAGTGCACCCACGGGTGGGGGGCGGGGGAGACGGAAACGCGGTTGGGGTGGAGTCCGGGCCGTGGGCTTGAGCCAGGCGGGAGGATGTTGAGGGGCGACTACCAGTGATGAAACCCTCCGAGAGGGGCTCCCTGGGGCAAACCAGGAGAGGCAGGCGAGGCGGCCTCCCCCATCAGAGCAGCAGCCAAGACTTGGTTACCACAAACCCGCTTTCTTGGGAGGAATGCTTGGCCCCTGGGGAGTGCCAGGGAACCTCTCCTCTTTTTTTTTTAAAGAGATTGTGGGGTCTTGCTGTGTTGTCCAGGCTGGAGTGCAGTGGTGCAATCATGGCTCACTGCTGCCTGGAACTCCTGGGCTCAAGCAATCCTGCCTTGGCCTCTGGAGTAACTGGGATTACAGGAGCACACTATTCCCAGCTTCTCTCCTCCTTTTGTTCATTCATTCAGCAAACACCGTTCCAGTGCCTACCCAGTAACTATGAGAAAGACCCGGGGTGGGGGTTGTTTGGACAAACTGTTCTAATATCCTTTAAAAGATACTTTGGCCAGGCACAGTGGCTCATGCCTGTCATGCCAGCACTTTGGGGGGTGGAGGCAAGAGGACTGCCTGAGCCCAGGGGTTCGAGACCAGCCCGGGCAACTCCGCGAGACTTCGTCTCTACAATAAATCAAAAAATTAGCCTGGCGTGGTGGCATGTGGCTGTGGTTCCAGCTAATTGGAAGGCCGAGGTGGAAGGATCGCCCGAGCCCAGCAGGTTGAGACCGTGGTGGCCGTGAGCATGACGCTGTACTCTAGCCTAGGCTAGAGACCCCACCATCTTTTTGAAAAAGGAGGGGTTCCCTGGGACCCCTCCAGGGGCCAAGCAGGCTTCCCAAGAAACTGGGTTTTGTTTTGGTTTTTTAAAAAAGTCAGACTTTGCTGGGTGGAGCTGTGAGAACCAGATTCCTGTGCCCTACACCTCCCAGGGGGCGACATCCGCAGGGCCAGGAGCTCCCAAAGCTCAGGTGCAAAAGCCCTGAGGCCTGCGGTGCCGACAGACCTAAGGCAGCCAGGCTCGGGACCCACAAGCTGCTGCTCTGCCCGCCCCACTCAGCGGGACGTGTCGGTCTGGCCACAGCCACGGCGGCCTCCACCGGGGTCTGCAGAGGCCTCACTGCACAGCAAGAACGCTCTAAAGCTGTGACATTTAAAATCCATACAAACATTTATTCTGTCCCTGCCCAGGG
>NW_007087161.1:0-1006 GCF_000164805.1 Carlito syrichta | reverse complement strand
GGCCACTGCACTCCAGTCTGGGTGACAGAGTGAGACACCAACTCAAAACAAACAAACAAACAAACAAACAAACAAAAACCAAAAAAAACCATGGTACTCTAAGAAACATAGTATTTGAATTAATACCACAACCCATAGCCTAATAATTATCTTCATCACCCTTTCTCTTTTAAATCATCCCCATAATAATAACACAAATTTCTCACTCACCTTCTTTACTGATTCACTATCAACACCACTACTAATCTTAACCACCTGATTACTCCTTTTAATAATCATAGCCAGCCAAAATCACCTATCAAAAGAACCACTTGTACGAAAAAAACTATATGTCTCCATACTGACTATACTTCAAATTTTCCTGATTATAATCTTTACTGCTACAGAATTAATTTTCTTCTATATCCTATTTGAAGCAACCTTAATCCCCACCCTAATTATTATCACACGATGAGGAAACCAAACAGAACGACTAAACGCCAGCCTTTACTTTTTATTTTATACACTAATTGGATCACTTCCCCTACTCATTGCTCTCATTTATACCCAAAATCTTCTAGGAACATTAAGCATAACAATAAACTCTCTTATTACACTGAACCTCCCCAACTCTTGATCAAACAACATTCTTTTATTAGCCTGTATACTAGCCTTTATAGTAAAAATGCCTCTATACGGACTTCACCTATGACTACACAAAGCCCATGTCGAAGCCCCAATCACAGGCTCTATAGTCCTTGCAGCAATCTTACTTAAACTCAGAGGATATGGAATAATACGAATAACAATTATTCTAAATCCATTAACAGAATATATAGAATACCCCTTCCTAATTCTCTCCCTATGAGGCATAATCATAGATAGACTAGTTCTATCTGCTTACGCCAAACAGATTTAAAATCACTCATTGCCTACTCCTCGGTTAACCATATACCACTTGTTATCTTAGCAATCCTTATCCAAACCCCATGAAGTTTCATTGGAGCCACTGTCCTCATAATTGCCC
>NW_007087160.1:120044-133258 GCF_000164805.1 Carlito syrichta | reverse complement strand
AAGCATGTTCTTTTTAGATTTAATTAATTAATCGATTTTTTTTTTTGAGTTGGAGTCTCACTCCGTTGCCCAGACTGGAGTCCAGTGGCCGCTCCCAGTCACCGCAACCTCGACCTGCTACAGGCATGCACTACCATGCCCGGCTAATTTTTTTTGATTTATTGTAGAGATGAGGTCTCGCCAAGTTGCCCAGGCGGGTCTCGAACCCGTGGGCTCAGGCAATCCACTCACCTCAGCCTCCCAAAGCGCTGGGATTACAGGCTGAGCCACCCAGCCCGGCTAATCGATTTTTTTAAGAGACAGTCTTGGTCTGTCATCCAGGCTGGAGTGTAGGTATGTGCTCATAGCTCACTGCAGCCTGGCTCAAGCCATCCTCCAACTTCAGTATCCAGAGTAGCTGGGAGTACTCGGGTATACCACACACCTAGCCATTAGAAAACAAATTTTTAAAGACAGGATGTTGCTGGGTGCGGTGGCTCAAGCCTGTAATCCCAGCACTTTGGGAGGCTGGGGCAAGAGGATTGCCTGAGCCTGGGGGTTTGTGACCAGCCTGGGCAACATGGTGAGATCTCGTCTCTATGATAAATCAAAAAATTAGTTGTGGTAGCGTGTGCCTGTAGTTCCGGCTACTTGGAAGGCTGAGACGGAAGGATCACCTGAACCCAGCAGGTTGAGGCTGCGGTGGCCGTGAGCGTGCCACTGCACTCTAGCCTGGGTAACAGAGTGAGACTCTGACTCAACCCCCTTCCCCCCAAAAAAACAACACTTACACTTCAGGAAACTTCTTATTCAAAAGTCAGGGGATGTAAAAAGGTGAACCCCTGCGCATATTACTGTGTTCATTCAGTAGATAACCAAGATAATAGAAGTCAATTCATATGTAGCATGCTCATGCGCTCTATGCAGGGCACTGTATTAAGTGCCTTGCAGAAATTTTACAGTAACCTGTAGGGTCAGTTTTCAATTATATGGATGAGGAAACTGAGGCTAAGAGATTTTAAGTATCTTAAGCTAGGCCTCACTATGACTTAAGGGGAAGTAGGATTCAAGATACAAACATGAGTCAAACTCATGTTTTATTTTTGTTTTGTTTTCTGGTCCTGTGACACCCTGTGTTCTTAAACACAGATGCATATATTAGTTGAGAGACGTTTTAGAAGTCATCTGACATCCCTTCCAACCCTGAATGTTGATGATTAAATGTGTTATTTCTTACACTGATTTCAGTCATCCTACCATGATTCTCATTAGCCTTTGCAGATGCTACACTTTCCTATAAAGCTGGGATCAGCAAACTTTTTCTGTAAAGGACCAGATAATATTTTAGGTTTTGCGGGCCATACTCAGTGCTGTTATTCTGTTCAGAGACAATTTGTAAACAAATAAGTGTGGCAGTGCTTTACAGAAACAGGCCTTAAGGTGACCTGATTTGGCCTGTGGGCTGTAATTTGCTGATATCTACTCCAAAGCCACTTCCATGGTAGATACCAGGTCCTCCTTGGTCATTTTAGGACTTTGGTCACTTGTGTTTACGTTTCTGTTTGTAATTTGTAGGTAAATTTAAGGTAAACTGCCTCATAGTCCGCCATATTTCTCATGGCGCAATCCTGGATTGTGTGAGCTGTGGTACCTTTGTAGGAGGTGCTGGAGGAACTGTGAGCTCCCTGTGACCTGGTATTCCCCTTGCACTTGTGCTCAGGGAGGCCTATTCAGACCTGGCAAAAATGGCATAATCATGCTGTGGAAGACTGGGCAGCAGAGCAAAATAGGTCTATAGCTTCTAACCCAGATTGTCAAATAGATCGTTTAGTGAAAAAGCATGGTGGCTCATGCCTATAATCCCAGCACTATGGGAGGCTGAGGTGAGAAGATTGCCTGAGCCCTTGGATTTGAGACCAACCTGGGGAACTTGGCGAGACCTTATCTCTACAATAAAGAAAAAAAATGAGCCGGGTGTGGTGGCACATGCTTGTAGTTCCAGCTCCTTGGAAGGCTGAGGTGGAAGGATCGCCGGAGCCCAGGAGGTCAAGGCTATGGTAGCCGGGAGCGTGCCACTGCACTCCAGTCTGGGCAACAGAGTGAGACTCTGATTCAAAAAAAAAAAAAAAATTAGAAAAGGCCAGACGTCTAAACCAAAATAATAAGAACCTTCACTTTTAGGGAAGTGGGTGGGGAGGAGCCTGGGATTGGGGCTGGTGACTTTAGCCTTAACTATCATGTTTTAGGGGTTTTTTTTGTGGGTTTGTTTTTGTTTTTGTTTTGAGTTGGAGTCTTACTCCTTGGTCCAGGCTGGAGTGCAGTGGCATACACGCTCATGGCCACCCCAGCGTCGACCTTCTGGGCTCCAGCAATTCTTCTGCCTCAACCTTCTGAGTAGTTGAAATTTGGAATAAGCAGATGCGGGCTGCCATGCCCAGCTATTGTTTATTTTATTGTAGAGACAGGTCTCGCCACGTTGCCCGGGCTGGTCTTGAACTCGCGGGCTCAGGCAGTCCACTTGCCTCGACTTCCCTAAGTGCTGAGATTACAGGTTGAGCCACTGAGCCTGGCCGTGTTTTAGGTTTTTACAGGGAGGATATGTCTGTGTTTTACCTGTGTAAATTAAAATTTAAGAATAACAAAAAAGATCAGCCTGGTTTCAGCCCTTTTATCTCCGTCAGCCTTCCCACTGTCATGCCAAGTAAACGTACACACACAACTGAGGAACGCAGGGGACTTGCTGGAAAGGGCCCTATGCCCCACAGCCTGCTAGATTGTTGCCTTTCATCCAATCCAGCACCACCGTTGCATGATAAGGATGCTCAGTCCAGAGTGGATGGCACGAGAACCTCAGCTCTGATGACTTCTAAGTCAGGGTGCTTTTTATTTGTGGCCTGCTGCCTGTCATTTGGATGGTAACTTCGAATGTTTCTTCATGGTTATTGTCTAGTCAACCTTGTGTTCTGGGTGAGGAAAACAAAAATGACAAGGTCAGTTTTAGATATGATGCAGGGCATCTGAGAGGCAGCTGACAGGCCAGGGGGAGGTTTTATGGTAAACAGGATTACAGGAAAAACTGGGTGTCAAGGGGTCATTTATTCTTTGTTTAAGGATCAATAAGTCCATGTCCTTGCTAATGGCTCTGCCATTTTTCTGTGTGTTAATCCAGGAGGAATTTTGTTGTCAGAGAATAAAAGAAGGTTGTCCATAATTGACTTTAAGCAGCAATCAGTAAAACACTGAGCTCTTCAGCTCCGTCTTTCTTGTAAGTTTATCATTTATTCCCAGTGGTTATGAAAATCATGTGATAACATATTTCCATAAATTTGGAACCCTAAAATCCAAATGAACTTCCTGTTTGTGTATATATATGTATATGTAGAAAATATACAAAAGGCATCATTATGGTGAAAACTAGCTGGGCGTGGTGGCGCGCGCCTGTAGTTCCAGCTGCTTGGAAGGCTGAGGCGTAAGGATTGCTTGAGCCCAGCAGGTCAAGGCTGCAGTGACTGGGAGTGTGCCAAAACACTCCAACCTGGGCGACAGAGTGAGACTCCGACTCAAAAAGAAAAACAAAAAAAAAACATTATGGTGAAAACTAATTTCCTCCAGCTGAAGTCATTTGCTATTTTAAAAAAGTGCATTCAGATGTATTTCATTTCATATGGCAGTTTTTAATATATATTATACCCTTCTAGGCTCTGAGAATTGGAAAACCAAGAAGGTTTTGATGTTTTGTGTGGCGCCACCTGAATTAGAAGCCAAGATGAACATAACCAAAGGAGGTCTGGTGTTGTTTTCAGCAAATTCTAATTCATCGTGTATGGAGCTTTCAAAGAAAATTGCTGAGTAAGTTATAATTGTACCATTAAAATCTATATTCAGGCTGGGTGCAGTGGCTCACACCTGTAATCCCAGCACTTTGGGAGGTTAAGGTGGGAGAATAACTTGAGCCCAGGAACTTGAGACCAGCCTGGGTAGCAGAGTGAGACCTCATCTCTACAAAAAATTCCAAAAAATTAGGTGTGGTGGTGCATGCCTGTAGTCCTGGCTGCTCAGGAAGCTGAGGTGGAAGGATCCCTTGAGCCCAGCAAGTTGAGGCTGCAGTGAGGCAGGATTGTGCTACTGCATAACAGCCTGGGCGACAGAGTGAGACCCTATCTAAAAAAAAAAAAAAAATTAAGTTAAATCTGTATTTATTATGTAATGTTTTAAATTTGATAATCAAATTAGCATTGATTGTTAAACTTAAAAATGGATACTTTAATAGTTAAACTGTGTATCATTTGTATATATTAAGGGTTAAACTTTTTTTTTTGAGTCAGAGTCTGACTCTGTCACCTAGGTTGGAGGGTAGTGGCATGATCATGGCTCACTGCAGTCTTGACCTCCTAGGCAATCTTTCCATCTCAGCCTCCCAAGTAACTGGGACTATAGGCACATGTCACCATACCTGGCTAATTTTTAAATTTTTTTGTAGAAACAAGGTCTTACTATGTTGCCTAAGCTGATCCTGAACTCCTAGACTCTGATAATCCTACTACCTTGGACTCCTAAAGTACTGGGATTACAGGCATGAGCCACCGTGCCCAGCCAAGGGCTAGTCTTTTATAAACTATTATAACTCCCTATATAGTCATTTGGCAGACATTTATTGAGTGCATCGTAAGTGCGAGGGATTGTGTTAGGCGCTACATATGTATGAATTAAAATTTGAGTATAAAGAACACTGAAGTGTAAACTATGTGAAAATAGTTTATAGCTTATAGTTCAGTATAATTTTAGATATTTATTGAACAAATACTTCATACTAGACTTTGATATAGATATTGAGATTACAGTGAGCAAGCCAATCAAAAATCCCTTTTTTTAAATGAAATTTACATTTATTTTCATTTATTCACCTTTTTTATAGAGACAGGATCTCGCTATGTTGTGCAGGCTGATCTTGAACTCCTGGCCTCAAGCAGTCCTCTCATCTTGGCCTCCCAAAGTACTGAGCTTATAGGCATGAACCACTGCACCAGGCTGAAATTTACATTTTAGATCACCTCAACAAAACAAACAAGAGAATTTCAGATGGTGCTAAATGCTATGAAGATAACAGTGTGAAAGTAGTGATGGGGGCAGGTTGTTCTGCTTTAGTTTGGGGATGAGGTGATGGTGTGTGAATTGGGAAACCTGAATGAACCACTAACTGAAGGTCTTTGGGGGCAGAGCCCTCTAGGCAGAGCAAGAAGCAGGTTGCAAGGCCCCTTGGTGTGCAGGAGCAGGCATTGGTGTGTCTCAGGAACATGGACTGGAGGAAGATGGCCACTAAGGCAGGCAGAGCCAGACTCCTGCAGAGCCAGTAGGCCTTCCTGGGTACACATGGGGTGGGGTGAGGTGGTTGGGTAGCGGACTGACACACAATTTAATATTGTCTTTCTTTAAATTTCATAATGAGAATAACTTCATTTTACTTCTACCAATTTATGAGTCTCCTTATGTAGTAAAGTTGCTGGGTCTCTTCTATTACCTTTTCAGCTTTCCTCCTTTCTCTTCTCTAGGCGGCTGGGGGTGGAGATGGGCAAAGTGCAGGTTTACCAGGAACCTAACAGAGGTGAGCTATCTCGAACATTTGTAACGCTGATTTTTTTTTTCTTTTTTCTTTTTTTTTATTTTTTTGGTGGAATATGGCATATTGGCTCAGTCCTTCATCCTCTGGTATTTAAATTGTTTGATTCAGTTGTGCAGTTAGTTCCATCAGCAAGAAATCAGACAGGCCACATAGAAGAATTTCTTAGCTCTCGCTAATACCAACTAGATTTATAATCCTGGTGTGAGTCACATCTGGGGGCTTGAACTGCAGTTCTTAGACCTTGTTCAACAAAAATTGTATGCATATGAACCAGCTGGTCAACGGCATGAAAACATGAAATCAACCACTGGTTGACTTTCTGTCACTGTAGGCAGGATGAGTAAATCCCATGTGACCATGGTTCTATTGATTATTCTTTGCCTCTACCTAAGCTACCATGGGTTAGACTTTATGAAATCTTAAGAAATACTTTTTTACTAATTGATATATGTCGTTACATAATCATCCCAAGTTGTCAAAAATGTGTGTTATTTCATCTTTGTAATTTCTTTAGAAATGGTGGACATTTGCAATTATTCTAGCAGGAGCAATGGACAGCTTGCATGGGCTTGAGAGCCTTACACCTTATCCTTGACATGTTATTTTACCTTTCTAAACAGCAAATGATTAGGGCTGTTATGAGGATTAAATGGGATAATTCTAGAGCTTAGCACAATTTCTAGCACATCGTGGATGCTCAATAAATACCCTTGCTCCTTTTTCACTATAGAATTTTGTTAGGTATTTAAATATTAAAAGTTTATAGGCAGCTTTGATAAAAAGGTACAAGTTTGCTGTTCCCTGTTTATATCCATTACTGCCTATTTCCTGTCTCCCAAGATTCCCTGTTTGGCTTCAGTGGGGAAAAAGTATAATTGAAAACTATGCAGGGAGAGTTTGGAGATGATTCTCCCTCTAGAGGGACTTGGATGATATCCTTTGTATGGAGTCTGGAAAGGAGCATCAAGGGAGAAGTAGTGGTATAAGACTCAGGGGGGTTGATTTCTGAATGAAGGGAGGGAAGATATTTGGTGTCTATGGGGAAGGAAAGAAGTAACTAACATTTATTTTGTTTTTGTTTTTTTGAGTCAGAGTCTCACTCCGTCGCCTAGGCTGGAGTGCAGTGGCACACTCACGGCCACTCCGGCGTCAATCCGCTGGGCTCTGGCGTCCTTCCGCCTCAGCCTTCCAAGTAACCAGAACTACAGGCACACGCTACCATTCCTGGCTAATTTTTTGATTTATTGTAGGGATGAGGTCTTGCCAAGCTGCCAAGGCTGGCCTCAAACCCATGGGCTCAGGCACTCCTCTCGCCCTGGCCTCCCAAAGTGCTGGGATTACAGGCTTGAGCCACCGCACCCGGCTTGTAACTAACATTTATAGATTCTTTACTGTTGCCAGATAGTGAGAAACTGAGTTCAGGGATGACATTAGGTACAAGGTCCCAGAAGTAGCAGAGTCAGTATTCAGATCCAGATCTCTGTGACTCTAAAGCTCATTTTCTTTCTTTTTTTTGAGTCAGAGTCTCACTGACACCCAGGCTGAAGAGCCTTGACCTGCTGGGCTCAGGCAATCCTACTACCTCAGCCTTCCAAGCAGCTGTAACTACAGGCACATACCATCAGACTCAGCTAATTTTTAAAATTTATTGTAGAGACGAGGTCTCACCAAATTGCCCAGGCTGGTCTTGAACACCTGGGCTCAGACAATCTTCTTGCCTCCTTCTCCCAATATACTGGGATTACAGGTATGAGCCACTGCACCTGGATAAAGCTCATTTTCTTAATATCATATCACATTCTTTTGTAAACTTATTTTCTGTCTTTTCCAATATTTCAAATGAATATGCTCAGACATATAAAAAAGTTGGAAGAATAGTACATATGTCTGTCAACCACTTAGGTTCAACAGTTAACATTTTGCCATATGAATTTGTATGTGTGGAACCATTTGAAAGTAAGCTGTGAACATCAAGACACTTAACCCCTATGTACTTGACCACGCATCCACTGAGAGCAAGTGCTTTTATCTACATAAATGTGATACCGTCGTCACATTTAAAGAAATTAGCAATTCTTTTTTTTTTTTTTGGAGTTGGAGTCTCACTCTATCACCCAGGTACAGTGACACACTCACAGCCACCCCCCAGCATCAACCTGCTGAACTCAGGAGATCCTTCTACCTCAGCCTTCCAAGTAGTTGGAACTACAGGCATGTGCTACTGTACCTGGCTAATTTTTTTTATCTATTGTGAGATGAAGTCTCGCCATGTTGCCCAGGCTGTTCTCGAACCCGTGGGCTCGGGCAATCCCCTCACCTGGTTCCACTTTGGGGCCTCCCAAAGTGCTGGGGGATTATAGGCTTGAGCCACTGTGCCTGGCCAAAATGAACAACTCTTTAGTCATCTAATATTTGCCTATATTCAGATTTCCCCAATTGTCTTAAAAGGTCTTATTTTATAGCTGTTTTTTCCCCTTCAAACTAAGATTCTTAGAGCAATATGTTTTTAAAAATATCTCTAATCTAGAATAGTTCCCTCACCTTCTCCCTTGACACTGACCGTTGAAGAAGTTGTCTTGTAGAGTGTCCCATTCTAGATTTGTCCAGTTGTTTCCTTCTGGCTAATGACAAAATTTTTGAGATTGGGATATTGGGTCTTATTTATCTTTAGTCTCACAACACATAACATTCTGTGCCTAATTAGCTTTCAGTTGATGCTGGTTGAATTAATGAATATATACTTTTCTACAAAGACACTATGCTCAGAGTGGTTAGCGCTCACTCCTTTTTACATACAGGAGGTGAGAAGCATAGGTTACTTATTTCAAGTCAGAAATATAATTCCCTCTTAAAGCTATCAAGTAACTAAACATGTTTTAAAGCATGATTATTGGCAATATGTTTATTATCTGTTGTAGCATATAAAGCCTACTGCTTTGTAACCGTTCCACTTTCCATATTTTATAACACTGGGGAGTATGCAGATTTTTTAATGTATTTTGAACTTATAACTTTCCCCTCCCCTCTTTTTTCCTTTTCCTGCCAGAAACAAGAGTACAGATTCAAGAGTCCGTAAGAGGAAAAGATGTTTTCATCATCCAAACCATTTCAAAGTGAGTAGTTATCCAGCAGAAATGTTGCTTTCTGGATTTCTTTTTGGGCATGAGTGATTAGAATAATGAGTTGGCTAGACAGGAAGAGTTACGGTAGTCTTAAAGTTGGTATATGTTATTCTGTTAATTTTCTGATATAGCTGCTGACTTTTACATGTTCTTTCAGTGTTCCGGATGTTCCGGATGGGCAGAAATAACCAAGTATTGGAGTAGAGACTTTTTTTTTTTGAGTCAGGGTCTCACTCTGTCGCTCAGGCTAGAGTACAGCGGCATGATCATGGCTCACTGCATTCTTGACCTCCTGCGCTCAGGCTATCCTGTCTCAGCCTCCTAAGTAGCTGAGACTACAGGTGTGCCACCACACCTGGCTAATTTTTTGATTTTTTGCAGAGACAGGGTCTCGCTAGGCTGGTCTTGCACTCCTGGGCTCAAGTAATCCTCCTGCCTCAGCCTCCCAAAGTGCTGGGATTACAGGTATGAGCTGGCATGCTAGGCCACTGCTCTTAATAATAAGAGATTCTATTGAGTTTTCTAACAATCAATAGCCAGAATTTTGTAAAACTTACAGGAAAGCACTTATAGTCCCTCCTCCCTCCTCATCCCTCCCCCCCAAAAAATGTGGGGGAGGGAAAATTTCTTATTTGGGGTTCCTTAAGCTCTAACTGCAGATCATTTAAAAGTGATTACCACTGGGCAACCCCTTCAGCTCTTCTCCCACTGTGGGAGCTTTTCTGTCTTCTCAATAAATCTTGATTTCAAAAATATTGAAAAAATAAAATAAAAGTGATTACCCTGATTATCTTATTGTGTGAGTTAGATGAAACGCGAAGATAAAGGACTACTAAAAGAATGTATATTCCTACTGGAGTGACATTTGACATACATGTATTGTGGAAGTTGTTGGGGTCATGAGTACAGGGCAGTGGGGCTCTGTGACATTCTATAAGGGAAGGTGATCACATAGAGCCCTGCTTTCCGTTGTGTGTTTGCCAACAGGTGTCCCCAGCTACCTCTGTGTACAAAGTTCTTCACTCAGTGATTTTTGATAATGTCTAGAAATCAGTTTGTTTTTTTAGCCTGGAGAGTCTGAAAGTTGTTCCATGCTAAATTTGTGTTTTTGTATATGTAAAATAGGTATACATATATACATATGTATATATAATAAGTACCAAAGAAAGGGAAGAATGACCAAATTTCTGGGGAGTTTAGTCTTAGAACACAACTACCTAAATTTTGAATATCTCTACCCTGGTGTTTGGTTCACTGGGATGAAGTCACAAGCTTTCCCCACCCCTAGCTCTCCTGGGAATAGGAGTAGCAGGGAACCTGTCATTCATTTCATCCCATCTTAGGAAGTGGGTGTGCCCTGAAGGAGGGGAGGGTGTGGCCGTCTTTGCCGGGTATCCTGGCTTCACCCTGTGCCTGACACCCTATCCTCAGCAGAGCTGGTGCTCACTGCCCCTGTTGCTACTCTCCTCTTTCTCGACCTTTTGCCAGCCATGGTGCCAGTGGAGGGCTCTCCTGTGACTGTACCTTACCCTTTACCTCTGGTGTCAGGTAGGGAAGGTGTAGACATAGAATAGCTTATGCTGCTACTGACTTCTGGGTGTCTACAGTACTTTTACTTCCTCAGAGACAAGTGTGACTCCATTGGATAAATGCACAGAGGCGGCGTGGGTTAGACGAGAGGTTGAATAGGCATTGAGGACCCCACTGGACTTAGAATTCAGGATTTCAGAAGGATGACTGCTACTACTCCTCTCTTTAGTTTATCTCTTTATTTTTGCTCATTTCAACAGTTATCCTCTGCCCTGCTGTTTGTCAGTTTTGTATTCCTTTAGTCATAACTACTCAGTACACCCTTCATTTTCTCTCTGTGTCTCATTTTACATTGTTCTGTATGGGCCATGACTTGGATTAACTCAGGTTCTCAGCCTTGTCCAAGTTGCAGAGTCTAGATGTCATGTCTTCTTTCAAATATCGTGAAATAGTTAACACTGAGATTTGGTGTTGTCAGATACTTCTTTTTTTTTTTTTTTTTGAGTCGGTGTCTCACTCTGTCACCCAGGCTGGAGTGCAGTGGCATGCTCACAGCCACCCCAGTGTCTACCTACTGGGCTCAGGCCATCCTTCCACCTCAGCCTTCCAAGTAGCCAGAACTACTAGTGTGCACTACTGTGCCCAACTAACTTTTTGATTTATGGTAGAGATGAGGTCTCACCATGTTGCCCAGGCTGGTCTTGAACCTGCAGGAGCTGAGATTACAGGCTTGAGCCACCATGCACGGCCTGTTAGATACTTCTTATACTTCATTTATTTTGTTTTTATTTATTTATTTATTTATTTATTTATTTATTTATTTATTGAGTTGTAGTCTCACTCTGTCACCCAGACTGTAGTGCAGTGGCACACTCCCAGCCACCACAACCTCGAGCTACTAGGCTCCAGCAATCCTTCCGCCTCAGCCTTCCAAGTAGCTGGAACTATAGGCGTTCACTACTGCGCCCGGCTAATTTTTGATGTATTATAGAGACAGGGTCTCGCCAAGTTGCCTGGGCTGGTCTCAAACCCACGGACTCAGGCAGTCTACTCACCTCGGCCTCCCAAAGTGCTGGGATTACAGGCTGAGCCACTGAGCCCGGCCTATACTTCATTTTAATATAGACTAGTGGACCCGGGCTCGGTGGCTTAGCCTATAATCCCATGCCTTTGAGAGGCTGAGGTGAGTGGATTGCCTGAGCCCGCAGGTTCAAGACCCGCCTGGGCAGGTGAGACCTCATCTCTACAATAAAATTTTAAAAATTAGCCGGGCTTGGTAGCGCGCGCCTATAGTTCCAGCTACTCGGAAGGCTGAGGCGGAAGGATCGCCAGAGCCCAGCAGGTCGAGGCTGCGGGAGTGGCCACTGCATTCCAGTCTAGGCGACAGAGTGAGACTCCAACTCAAAAAAAAAAGATATATATATATATATATATATATATATAGACTAGTGGTGGGCACTAAAAGTATAAGAAATATTTTATTTTATTTTATTTTTTTATCGTGGCGGGGGGGTGGTTTAGAGAAACCCCGAGGCTTCTTCAATTCAGCATATCAAAACACCATATTTTCAGACGTCAGTTTCTGAACCCCCATAGAGGTAAGACTATGTAATAATAGCAACAGCAATAACAAAAATCAGATAAAAAATGAAATATTTGAACATTTATATGGAGTGTAGGGTAAAGAAAAACTGTCTGTCAGAATAGCACATAGTTTCTGGAACAAAGCAAATGAATTTCTATTCACTTACTTGAAATTGCAGAGGAGGGAAGTCTTGTAAAGCTTCTAGTAAGAAACGGTTATTAAAGGAAATTCAGTTGCAGTGCTGTTATTACAAATGAAAGCATGAAAATAAAAATATAATGATTGCCTCTTTAGGGTCATCTTTATTGTTTCATTTTATTGAATATTCAATTTTTTATTTGGGCTGGGCATAGTGGCTCATGCCTGTAGTCCCAGCACTTTGAGAGGCTGAGGCAGGAGGCTGGCTTGAGCCTGGGAGTTTGAAACCAATCTGGGCAACATAGTGAGACCTCATCTCTACAAAATTAAAATTAAAATTAAAAAATTAACCAGGCATGGTGACACTGACCTGTGGTCTCAGCTACTTGGAACTGAGATAGAAGGATTGCCTGAGAACAAGAAGTCAGTACTGTGGTAAGCCATGATCGTGCCACTGCACTCCAGCCTGAGTGGCAGCGTGACTTTGACTAAAAAAAAAAAAAATTTTTTTAATGCAAAAATGTTTTAATAAATGGTCCTGACCTCTGTCTCATAAATCTATTTTCTCCATAAGGGTATAAGATTTTTCACCTGGAAAACCAGTAGTTTGTTTCTTTTTCTTCTTCTTCTTTTTCTTTTATTTATTTTTCTTTTTTTTATTTTTTGAGTTGGAGTCTCACTCTGTCGCCCAGACTGGAGTGCAGTGGCTGCTCCCGGCCACCACAGCCTCAACCTGCTGGGCTCCAGCGATCCTTCCACCTCAGCCTTCCAAGTAGCTGGAACTACAGGCGTGCACTACCATGCCCGGCTAATTTTGATTTATTGTAGAGATGAGGTCTCGTCAAGTTGCCCAGGCGGGTCTCGAACCCGTGGGCTCAGGCAACCCATTCACCTCGGCCTCCCAAAGGGCTGGGATTACAGGCTGAGCCACCAAGCCCAGCCTCCTTTTTTTTTTTAAAGCAAAGTTTATTAGAGAAAGAAGAGGGAAAAGATAGACAGACATGTATGGACAAGAGAAACTGTCTTTTTCTTTCCTTTTTTTTTTTTTGAGTCGGAGTCTCACTCTGTCATCCAGGCTGGAGTGTAGTAGATTTTTTTGGTAAAGATCAAGTCTCCCTATGTTGCCTAAGCTGATATTGAACTCCTGGACTCAAGCAATCCTCTCACCTCAGCCTCCCAAAGTATTGGAGTCTCACTCTGTCGCCCAGACTGGAGTGCAGTGGCCGCTCCCGGCCACCGC
>NW_007087160.1:117693-120024 GCF_000164805.1 Carlito syrichta | reverse complement strand
CAGGCAATCCACTCACCTCAGCCTCCCAAGGCATGGGATTACAGGCTGAGCCACCAAGCCGGATTTGTTTATTTCTTCTTAAAAGATACTTCCACCAGGAAAAGCAGAGAGGGTACTAGAACTGTTGTTTGAAATTCAAGGCAGCTCCTCTGTGGCCAGTGCATGTCTGTCCTTAACCTCTTCCTGGGTAGATCTATCAAGGTGCAAGATATTTAATTTTAATTTAATTTTATTTTTTGAGTTGGTGGTCTCACTCTGTCACTCAGATTCATGGCTCACTGCAGCCTCGACCTCCTGGGTTCAGCCTCCCGGGGAACTTGGGACTACAGGCACATGACACCATGCCTGGCACATTTTTCAATTTTTTTGTTGGGATAAGGTCTCACTATGTTGCCCAGGCTGATCTTGAATTCCTGGGCTAAAGCAGTCCTCTTGCCTTGTCCTCCCAAAGTGCTAGGATTACAGACGTGAGACACTGTGCCTAGTCAAAACATTTTAAATTAAGAAAATTCCATCCATTGACTGAATTTTTCCTGTAATAGGACAGCCGTGATTTGAGTTGGGTGGTAGTTGTTCCAACTCCCCGAAAAGTGATGCTCTTGGGACTGTGTCTGGGCACCTCGGAGTGACTTTACACTCACTGTCGTCCGTCTACTGTTATCCTTCCCTAGAATGCTTTTCTGAAAGGCTCATCAGATGTCAGGCTTGTTGGAGAGTAAAGAAACGTCAAACGTTCCCTTTCCATTCACTCATTCATTCATTAACAAGTACTTATTTTGAGTGTCTATTATATGCTAGTTACAGTTAGTTACAGGTTTGTGAGGTGTCTTAATGATGACAACAGAGCAAGATCCTTGTCCTTGGGGAGCTTATATTCTGATGGAGAAAGACACAAAGTGAGCATGATAAGCGGAATAGATTATCTAGTATGTCAGAAGGTGATGGGAACTATGGGGAAAAAAACAACTCAGTGAGAAATTGGGAGTGACTGTGGCAAGAGACAAGATAGGCCTCATCACCAAGGTGACATTTGAGTAAAGGCCAGAGAAGGTGAGGGAGTGAGCCAGGTGACTAGGCAGGGAGGAGGGCATTCCAGGCAGTGGGAACACCTAGAGCAAGACCCTCAGTGGCAGGGAGTGGTCCATGGGAGACTGACAGAGTCAAGTGTGGCTGTGCTGAGAGGGGATGTAGAGCAGGGGTGGACGGGGCAGATTATGAAGCTTGGCCCAGAGGTACAAATTTTAGAGTCACCAGCATTCATTGAACTGTGAAATTGTATGAGAAGCCCAAGGGATGAAGGGAGACAAGAACGGAACAAGTGAAGTCCTGGGGGAGGGGGCTGGGGAGAGGAGGAAAAGAAACCACGAAATGCTAGGGGAGATTGAAGAGGGGTGTCCTGGAGGTCAAGTGAATGGGGTGCATTAGGGGACAGGGATGAGCAGCTGTATCAGATGCTGCTCAGGAGTCAAGAAAGAGAACTGACCAGGGAAGTTAGCCACCTGGAGATCATTGATGACTTCACTGAGCACAGAGCTTCATTAAGGATGTGTTTGGGGAGATTGAGAGCAGATGAATCAGAAACTGCAAGTGTAGACCGCTCTCTTGAGATGTTCAGCAAAGGGGAGCAAAGACATGAGGCAGTGGGGAAAGTGGTTATGAGTTTTTTGTTTTGTTTTGTCGGAGCGCAGTGGCACAATCATGGCTTACCACAGCCTCTTTCTCCTTAGCTCAGGCAATCCTTCCACCTCAGCCTCCTGAGTAGCTGGGACTATAGGTGTACAACACCACACTCAGCTAATTTTTTGATTTTTTTGTAAAGATGAGATCTCACTGTGTGGCCCAGGCTGGATGAGTTGTTTTTGTTTGTTTGGTTGGTTGGGGTTTTTTTTAGTTGGAGTCTTACTTTGTCACCCAGGCTGGAAGGCAGTGGCACGCTCCTGGCCCCCGCAGCCTTGACCTGCTGGGTCGAGGCCACCTCAGCCTTCCAAGTAGCTGGAACTACAGGCACGCACCACCATGCCTGGCTATGGATGAGTTGTTTTTAACAGAAGTAACAATGTAGGGAATGAGCCAGGGGTGTAATGAGTTGGTGGTGGAGGTAGGAGAGGGAGAATTGCTGGAGCAATGTCTTCCAGTAGCTATGTAATTTAGAGGGGTTAATTTTAGGTTAACTATCATTCCTCTGATGACTGAGAAAGCAGACCAACTCGCAGGGTTTAGACGCACCCATGGACACTCTTTAGACAGTATTTTTCTCAGCAAAAAAGAAAGTAGAGCCAGGCTCGGTGGCTCAGCCTGTAATCCCGCGCCTTTGGGAGACTGAGGTGAGTG
>NW_007087160.1:113458-117673 GCF_000164805.1 Carlito syrichta | reverse complement strand
GAGTCTCTCTCTGTCACCCAGAGTGGAGTGCAGTGGCCGCTCCCAGCCACCGCAGCCGCGACCTGCAGGGCTCCAGCGATCCTTCTGCCTCAGCCTTCCAAGTAGCTAGAACTACAGACGCGTGCTACCACGTCCGGCTAATTTTTGATTTATTGTAGAGATGAGTTCTCACCAAGTTGCCCAGGCAGGTCCACTCTCTCTTTCAAATGTGTCTTTCTAGTCGGGCTTGGTGGCTCAGCCTGAAATCCCGCGCCTTTGGGAGACTGAGGTGAGTGGATTGCCTGAGCCCGCGGGTTCGAGACCCGCCTGGGCAGCGAGATCTCATCTTTACAGTAAATCAAAAAATCAGCCAGGTGTGGTAGCGCGCGCCTGTAATTCCAGCTACTCGGAAGGCTGAGGCAGAAGGATCGCCGGAGCCCAGCAGGTCAAGGCTGTGGTGGCCGGGAGCGGCCACTGCACTCCAGTCTGGGCGACAGAATGAGACTCCGACTCAAAAAAAAAAAGAAAGTAGGGTCATTGGCTGAGAGTGAATGTGGGGAAGCTGATAGAGACCTGAGAAGAAAGACCTTGTTGATTTCCTTTTCATGTCTTACGCCTTAAGTCTTTTGGAGGCTGATGCTTGTTGGAACAGGGAGATATTATTGCAGATCCCTTGATGGAACTCTGTGTCTTGGCTGCAGGGATGTAAACACCACCATCATGGAGCTCCTGATCATGGTGTATGCATGCAAGACCTCTTGTGCCAAGAGCATCATTGGCGTGATCCCCTACTTTCCTTACAGCAAGCAGTGCAAGATGAGAAAACGAGGCTCCATCGTCTCGAAATTGCTGGCTTCCATGATGTGCAAAGCTGGTAAGTAAAAATGGCAGATAATTGACAGTTGGGGGCCTGGGTGTTTTAATTTTACTTTAGAAATTTCAAAATATTCAGTTATTTTAATTAGGATCCTTAGACTAGGCCAGGCTCGGTAGCTCAGCCTGTATCCTAGTGCTTTGGGAGGCCGAGGTGAGTGGATTCCCTGTGCCCACGGGTTCGTGACCTGCCCGGGCAACTTGGCGAGACCTCATCTCTACAATAAATCAAAAATTAGTGGGGTGTGCCTGCAGTTTCAGCTACTTGGAAGGCCGAGGCGGAAGGATCGCTAGAGCCCAGCAGGTCGAGGCTGCCGTGGCCGGGAGCATGCCACTGCACTCCAGTCTGGGCAACAGAGTGAGACTTCAACTAAAAAAAAAAAAAAGAAAGAAATGAGGCATCCTGAGACTAAATATAGTGATGCAGCTTTTAAAGGCAATTAGTTTATAATGAGAAGACAATGCAGTGAATTCTCTCTTTTCTCAGCTAAAACACAAATGTAATGACTTATTTTTTTTAACTTCTTTGTTTTAAAATTGTGTTGCTATGACAGCTTATAGTATATTAAAATTGTCTGGAAAGGGGAGAAGTCATTCTGAACCCCACTGCCGAAGTCAAACAAGGCAACTATTTTTTCTTTAGCCTCTTTTTCTCAGGATAGATAGGCATATTTTTTTAATTTTTAAAAAATTAGAAAAATGTATTAATTTGTTTGTTTGTTTGTTTGTTTTTAGAGACAGGCTCTTGGTATGTTCCCCAAGCTGGACTCCTAGGCTCAAACTATCCTCCTGTCCCAACCTCCTGAATATAGTACAGGCATGTGTTGCTACACCAGGCTCACATAGGCCTACTTTGTAAACCATATATATTGTGTTAGATATTTTCAGGTACCATCTAAGAATTTCCCCTTGTTTCTAAGTAATCTTCATAATTTTGGGAGGGTTTTTTGGAGTTTTTTTGAGTTAGCGTCTTATCTCACTCTATCACCCAGGCTGGAGTGCAGTGGCACGCTCATGACCACCACAGCCAATACCTACTAGCCTCAGAGGATCCTTCTGCCTTAGCCTTCCAATTAGCTGGAATTACAAGCATGCACTGGCACGTCTAGCTTATTCTTTTGATTTATTGTAGAGATGAGGTCTCACTAGGTTACCCCTGAGCTCAGGTAATCCTCTCACCTCGGCCTCCCAAAATGCTGGGATTACAGGCTTGAGCCACTACGCCCGGCCATAGTTTTTATTGTGTATGTGTGTAGACACATTTGTGTATGTGTGCTTATACATGTGTATTTGATTATAGAAGGTACATATCACAAAGTATTTGCACAGAAATAAAAAAATAGCAAGTTCCTTTATCACTGCATTTGAACATGTGTACTTACTCTAGAACTTTCTAAGATGGTATTCCAGTAAAGGCAAAAACAAAGTAAAATTTTCAAAAACCCAAATTCCAGTTGCAACCTCAGCAGTCTACCCCATTGAAAATACCATGACAGGGAACATGTTGGCTCATTGACTCTTCTGGAAAGATTCCATCTGCCCTTCCAGCCTTGCCCTTTGGTTGGCTACCAGGCTCACTTTCCTGTTCTTTTGGGCAAATATTGCTTTTTTTTTTTTTTTGAGTAGGAGTCTCACTCTGTCACCCAGGCTGGAGTGCAGTGCCATGGTCACAGCCACTGCAACCTCAACCTGCTGGGCTCAGGCAATCCTTCTGCCTCAGCCTTCCAAATAGCTGGAATCACAGATGCACACGACCATACCTGGCTAATTTTTCTTGATTTATTGTAGAGAACAGGTCTCGTCAAGTTGCCCAGGCTGGTCTCAAACCTGTGGGCTCCGGGATTACAGATGTGAGCCACCAGCAAATATTTTTTATTTTATTTATTTACAATTTTTTTATTTTATTTATTTATTTATTTATTTATTTGAGTCAGAGTCTCACTCCATTGCCCAGGCTAGAGTGCAGTGGCACGCTCACAGCTACCTCAGCCTCCACCTACTGGGCTCATGTGATCCTTCTGCCTCAGCCTTCCAAATAGCTGAAACCACAGGTGTGTGCCACCACAGCTGACTAATTTTTTGATTTATTGTGGAAATGAGGTCTCAACATGTTGCTCAGGCTGGTCTTGAACCCCCAAGGCAGTCCTCTTATCTCTGCCTCTTAAAGTCTAGGATTACAGACTTGAGCCACAGTATCTGGCTTTAAAAAAACTTTCAGCCGGGCTTGGTGGCTCAGCCTGTAATCCCGCGCCTTTGGGAGGCTGAGGTGAGTGGATTGCCTGAGCCCACGGGTTCGAGACCCGTGGGCAGCGAGACCTCATCTCTACAATAAATCAAAAAATCGGCCGGGCGTGGTAGCGCATGCCTGTAATTCTGTCTACTCGGAAGGCTGAGGCGGAAGGATTGCCAGAGCCCAGCAGGTTGAGGCTGCGGTGGCCGGGAACGGCCACTGCACTCCAGTCTGGGCGACAGAGTGAGACTCCAACTCAAAAAATAAAAATAAAAAATAAAAAAAACTTTCAGACCAAATTTTCCCTATACTTTTCTGGGATCATTTCAAAATCCTTTAAGAACACAATGAGAGTGAAGGCTCTTTATTTTCCTTAATATCTAGGCAGGTGTGTTTGTCTTGATATCTTACGATTTTGCCTTGCCTGTTAAGGAAATTTCAAGGAGATAATTTGCTATAACAAAAGTTTAAGAGAATTTTCTGTATTATTATCATCTTTGCTATTTCAAGACTTTATTTTTATTTAATTATTTATTTGTGGAGGTCTTCCAATGTTGCCTACACTGGTCTTGAACTCCTAGGCTCAAGCAGTCCTCTTGCCTTGGCCTCACAAAGTGCTAGGATTACAGGCATGAGCCATTGCGCCTGGTCTCAAGACTTTAATATGAAAATCATATATCTCATATACTAAAAACTCTGAAAAACAAAAGTGCTGAGTTTTTTTTTTTAATGGGAGAGCAATTTTTAAATAGTAGTTTATTATATATAGTATTTTATTTTATACAGTATTTTATGCAGTACTTATTTCACACAGTGAAACTTGTTTTAAAACTATGTGCTTGTGTCTACTTTATTTCCAAAGGTCTAACTCATCTTATTACTATGGATTTACACCAGAAGGAAATTCAGGGCTTCTTCAATATTCCCGTTGATAATTTAAGAGCATCTCCATTCCTATTACAGTATATTCAAGAAGAGGTAAGCTAGCTCCAATTTTTTATTTTAATGTTCTCATTAAGGTTGAAAAGTATATTTCCTTGGGCTTCCCCTAAAGGATTAAAAGCTTAATGTATTCTGCTTAAAGTACTATTTTTAAAATTTATTTATTTATTTATTTATTTTTGAGTTGGAGT
>NW_007087160.1:112426-113438 GCF_000164805.1 Carlito syrichta | reverse complement strand
CAATCCACTCACCTTGGCCTTCCAAAGCGCTGGGATTACAAGCTGAGCCACCGAGCCCGGCCTATTGTATTTTATTAATGTAGTTAGGTGTATTTTTAAAAATTCTTGGCCTGGCTCAGTGGCTCAGTTTGTAATCCCAGCACTTTGGGAGGCTGAGGCGAGTGGTTTGCCTGAGCCTGTGGGTTTCAGACCAGACGGGCAACTTAGTGAGACCTTGTCTCTACGATACATCAAAAATTAGCCAGGCATGGCAGCGCACACCTATAGTGCCGGCTACTTGGAAGGCTGAGGCAGAAGGATGACCAGAGCTCAGCAGGTCAAAGCTGGGGTGACCATGAGTGTGCCACTGCACTCCAACCTGGGCAACATAGAGAGATTCCAACTAAAAAAAAAAAAAAATTCTCAATCTGTAATTTAATTCTTTTGCTAAACTTTTAAAACTGCTTTTTTTTTGGACCTCAAGGACTTAGAATTGGACTAATCATGATCGTTGCAAGTAATTTACACTTATCATTGGCCCTTGCTTGGTTCTGGCCCTTTTTTATATATCCATCTATCCACTCTATCTCTCTGTCCATTCACTTGTAGTCAGCAGGCCTGATCCTTCCACCCAGCGAAGAAACTAGAATGATTATAATAACTTCGAGCTGCTCATTTGCTCCTTCTCTTTCTCATCCCTGCCTCCTTCCACTCAAGGGAACACCATCCTGAAGGATATTGGATTTGTCAAATGCTTTTATCAGTTGAGCTGATCATGTAGTTTTTTCCTCCTTTCATTCTGTTAATGTGGTGTATTATATTCTTTTTTCTCATGTTGAACCATCCTTGTATCCTGGAATAATTTAAACTTGTGTAATTTTAATATGGTCATATTTGTTATTTGATATAAAAGCTACTACTTTTGTTACTTACTATTTAAGAAGCCTTTAACAAGCCGGGCTCAGTGGCTCAACCTGTAATCCTGCGCCTTTGGGAGACTGAGGTGAGTGGATTGCCTGAGCCCATGGGTTCG
>NW_007087160.1:110887-112061 GCF_000164805.1 Carlito syrichta | reverse complement strand
CTTCAACTCAAAAAAAAAAAAAAAAAGAAGTCTTTAACATAACAGCTTGTTCTTTCTGATGTATATGGTTTTCTATGTTAACCTCCGAAAAGACAGTATACCTGGTTTTATTAAAGAGTCCTTTCAAGTCTCCTTTTATTTGTTTTATTAACTGTTTTTTTTTTTGGTTGTTACATCTTTTCTTGGCTGAGTTTGGTGATGTTTGGTAATGCTTAATGAGACAAGGAAGTTCATTAAACAGTTTATAAGAATTTCCAGCAAAAACAATGAAAGTGCCCAAATAAAAATGGATTTTGTTGCCTTACTCTCTGAGTGTTATATAAATTAGACAATCCATATAATTATGCTAGATGCACCTGTACTAGATCCTTCTTCAAGTTATCAGTTTTTTTTGTTCACTTACTAAGTAGTTATTAATTATTGCTTCTTATGTACTAGGCATTTGTATGGTGCTAGATGTTATTAACCTCTTATTAAAATTCATTGGGGTAATTGTGAAAAAAAAAGTAATGAGAATATGTTTGAATGAAATAATATAATTTATTAAAATAGCTAAATTTCAGGAACATAATTTGAAAATATTGCCAAGATGAAGTCAGAAACAATAAACCACCACTCAGTTTATAAATAGTTCTGCTGTACTCTTAGACCTTAATAATAGGTGCGTCTTTGATTATAATCATCACTAGCACAGAGTATGTGAATTTTCAACAGAAAAGAGACTTTAAAGCAGCTGACATTTTAGTTGTTTTTTAAAGGACTCTTAGTATTTTTTTTTTTTTTTGAGCTGGAGTCTCACTCCATCGCCCAGGCTGTAGTGCAATGGCACACTCACAGCTACCCCAGTACCTGCTGGGTTCAGGTGATCCTACCACCTCAGCCTTCCAGGTAGCCGGAACTGCAAGCACATGCTACCATGTCTAGCTAATTTTTAATTTGATTGTAGATATGAGGTCCTGCCAAGTTGCCCAGGCTGTTCTCAAACCCGTAGGCTTAGGTAATCCACTCACGTCGGTCTTCCAAAGTACTGGGATTACAGGCTTGAGCCACTGGGCCTGGCTGCTCTTAATATATATATATTTTTTTTTAATGCTCTGGGATTTGTGACCACGGTGGGAGAAGAAGGAAGGGGATCTTTTTTTTTTTTTTGAGTTAGAGTCTCACTCTGTCGCCC
>NW_007087160.1:68175-110130 GCF_000164805.1 Carlito syrichta | reverse complement strand
CCAGCAGGTCGAGGCTGCGGTGGCCAGGAGCAGCCACTGCACTCCAGTCTGGGCGACATAGTGAGACTCTAACTCACACACACACACACACAAAACAAAGTTTTGGGCCAGGCATGATGGCTCATGCCTATAATCCCAGCACTTTGGGAGACGGAGATGGGAGGATTGCTTGAGTCTAGGCATTTAAGACTAGCCTAGGGGCAACCCCTTCGGGTCTCCTCCCACTGTGAGAGCTTTTCTCTCCTCTCAATAAAGCCTGCTTTCTAAAAAAAAAAAAAAAAGACCAGCCTAGGCAACATAATGAGACCTCTTCTCTATGCATTGTGATAGTGCTATGGGTCTGTAGTTCCAGCTACTTGGGAGGCTGAATCTGGTGAATCGCTTAAGCCCAGGGGTTTGAGGCTGCAGTGACACATGATTGTGCTACTATACTCCCTTCAGAGTGACACCACAACTCAAAAAATAAAAAATAAATAGCTCTGGGCTGATTGTCCATTAACAAATTGGTTTCTTCAGCACGTCATAACTGCAATATGTTAAAAAGTCATCTGTATGGACTGCAGGAATTTGGAATTTCACAACTTACTTGGATTTAAATTGGATGGGTATCATCCTTGTACTGTGAAATTATATGTAAGTAGGATTCATAAGAGGACTTCCTACTGACTTTATAAAACTATCTTTGCACTGTATTATCTATATTGCTAGCATAAAGATATGAACTAATCATTAATTATCCCTACTTTTTTCTTAAAAGGAATCTGTGTGGCTTATACCTTAGTTATTTTTTTCCCTAGGTAGGTGTTTCTACATTTTCCAAAGGAGAATTTTACTCTGAACTTTTTCTTTTTTTGGAAAACTTTCAAATGACCTGATACGTTTTTAGTGAATGTTCCTTTTTGTTGATTGTTGGAATAGCCACTTAGAGACATGCAGTAATTCCCAACCTCTTGTCTGTCACAGATCCCAGATTACAGGAATGCAGTCATTGTAGCCAAGTCTCCAGCCTCAGCCAAGAGGTA
This sequence comes from Carlito syrichta, assembly GCF_000164805.1. Taxonomy (NCBI): domain Eukaryota; kingdom Metazoa; phylum Chordata; class Mammalia; order Primates; family Tarsiidae; genus Carlito; species Carlito syrichta. Next base: position 109,108 of record NW_007087160.1, on the reverse strand, counting down.
GGTGGGATCTTCTGACCTCTCCTTTGTTTTGCCTGTAAGGTTTCTAGCCTTGATTGAGTCCCAGGTGTTCTAAACTGGGCTTCAGTGGTTCCCACTGGTGTTGCTTATTTTTCTTTTCTTTTTTTTTTTGAGTTGGAGTCTTACTCTGTTGCCCAAACTGGAGTGCAGTGGCCGCTCCCAGCCACCGCAGCCTCGACCTGCTGTGCTCTGGCGATCCTTCTGCCTCAGCCTTCCAAGTAGCTGGAACTACAGGTGCGCACTACCACACCTGGCTAATTTTTTGATTTATTGAAGAGATGAGGTCTCACCAAGTTGCCCAGGCGAGTCCTGATGCTTATTTTTCTTACATGGACTGATGATTTAGGATTGTTCTGCAATTATGTAAATATTTTAGTTTCTTCTTTTTGTTTTCCCTAATCTCAGTCTATGACTACCAGTCATAATTCTTTTTTTTTTTTTTTTTTTTTTAATTTTTAGAGACAGGGTCTCACTCTGTCACCCAGGCTAGAGTGCAGTGGTATGATCATAGCTCACTGTAACCACAATTTCCTGGGCTCAGGTAATCCTCCTGCCTCAACCTCCTGAGTGACTGGGACTATAGGAATTTGCTACCATGCCTGGCTTTTTTTTTTTTTTAATTTTTAAAAATTTTCATAGAGATGAGGTCTCACTTTGTTTGTTGCCCAGACTGGTATTGAACTCCTGGCTTCAAGCAATCTTCCTGCCTTGGCCTCAGAAAGAACTGGGCTTACAGATGTGAGCCACTGTACCCAGTCCCAGTCATATTTCTTGACCAAAGCTATCCAAGTCTGGGGAATGTGATCTAGCACTCCCCACACCCAGATTAGCAACCATTTGTCAACTTTCAAGTCTGGCATTTCAAATACAAATATACTTTGTAGTGTTTACTGCCTCTTATGTAAAGAACTCAGTAATTTATTAACAGAATTATATCCTGGTGAGAGGCCACTTATTTGTTTGTGTTATAAGGTGACATTTTACAAAACTAAAATACCATGAGGTATACAAAAGGGGCAGCTCTGAGGGTAGAGCAAGTTCCATGTAACCTGAAGCAATAATGAATCACTAATGCCCACTTAAAATTGTATTTTGTGCTATAACAAAAAATACTTTACAAAAAAATATTGTATTTTGGTTGAGTGAATTTCATATACCAGTATTGTGGAGAAGCCACTTTACTGGCAAGAGAAAGAACAAAATCACATGTAGGAATAAAGATTTTTTTCTTTAAAAAGTCCTTTAAAAATTATTTCCCAGTTGAATACCTTTGCATGCTGGATCACTGTTGAATCCTATAGAAAGAAAGAAAGTGTAAGGTTTCTTCATCATGGGCCAGGAACTGTTAATATTGAAGGATGGGAGTAGGAAGGGGGAGAAAAGAAATTTGAAGGATGAGCTGGGCTCAGTGGCACAGCCTGTAATCCCAGCGCTTTGGGAGGCTGAGGTGTGTGGATTGCCTGAGCCCCCAGGTTCGAGACCCGCCTGGGCAACTTGGCGAGACCTCACCTCTACATAAAATCAAAAATTAGCAGGGTGTGGTAGCGTGCACCTGTAGTTCCAGCTGCTTGGAAGACTAAGGCGGAAGAATTGCCGGAGCCCCAGCAGGTCGAGCCTGCGGTGGCCGGGAGCGGCCACTGCACACCAGTCTGGGCGACAGAGTGAGACTCCAACTCAAAACAAACAAACAAACAAACAAAAAAGAAATTTGAAGGATGGAGGAGAACTTGCACACAGTAAGACATTGATTAAAAGATATAGTTTGGCGTTATCAGTTAAGGATAGAACTTAGTAGATAAACATAGTATATTAAATAAAATGAGTTGGCATTTGGGATCAAAGCATTTTGTGGACTTGTGGCTGACCACCTAGCACAGCCAGGTCTGCACCCACCCATGTGTCCTTCAAGAAGCTGTATTATTGGGTCTCCTCTTTGTCCATTTGATTAAGTCATAGGAAACCTTGACTGATTTTGGAATATAAACATTTCAAATGGCTTTTTCAAACACTTCTTCAAAGGCTGAATTAATTTTAATTTAGTGATTTATTTTTCTCTGATATACATGCTTTTTAAAAATTAAGGTAAAAAATCAAATAGCATACAAATAATCATTTTACAATATAGAATCTACTGGCATTTAGTGCATTCACAGTGTGGTACAACCACATCTGTCTCTACTTTCAAAACTTTTTCATCATCCCAAAGAGCACCCTGTACCATAAAGTTATCACTCCCTGTCTCTTGGCAACCACTAATATGCTTTCTCTCTGTGGATTTGCCTGTTCTGGACATTTCATATAAATGGAATCACAGAACATGTGGCCCTTTGTGTTTGGTTTCTTTCACTTCACATGTTTTCAAGGTTCACCCATGGTTCAGCATGAATTGGTACTTCATTCCTTTTGCTGACTGAATCATACTCCATTGTATGTATATACTACGGTTTGCTTTTCCATTCATCTGTTGATAGACTTTTGTGTTGTTTTTATCTTTTGGCTATTATGGATAGCACTGCTGTAAACATTATGTATAAGTTTCTGTGTGGACACATGTTTATTTCCTGTGGATGTGTACTAGGATTGGAAATGCTGGCTCCTGTGGTAGTTTTATGTGTTTCGAAGAACTACCATACTATTTTCGACAGCAGCTGTCTCATCTTACATTCCCATTAGCAGTGTATGAGAGTTTCAGTTTCTCCACATCTTTACCAACACTTTTCAAATTTTCTTCCTTATAACAATTCTAGTGAGTGTGAAGTGTTATATGTACGATTGTGGTTTTGTTTTGTATTTCCCTAATGACTAATGATGTTGAGTATCTTTCCATGTACTCGTTGGCCATTTGTATATCTTTGGAGAAATGTTTATTTAAATCTTTTGCCCATTTTATAATTGGTTGTTTGTTTTTATTGAGTTGTAAGTGCTCTTTATATATTTTGAATACTAGACCCTTATCAGATACATGATTTGCATATATTTTTTCGCATTCTGTAGGCTATCTTTTCACTATCTTTTTTTTTTTTGAGTCGGAGTCTCACTCTGTCGCCCAGACTGGAGTGCAGTAGCTGCTCCTGGGCACCGCAGCCTCGACCTGCTGGCCTCCGGCGATCCTTCTGCCTCAGCCTTCCAAGTAACTGGAACCACAGGCATGCGCTACCACACTCAGCTTATTTTTTGATTTATTGTAGAGATGAGGTCTCGCCAAGTTGCCCAGGCGGGTCTCAAACCCACGGGCAGGCAATCCACTCACCTTAGCCTCCCAAAAGCGTGGGATTACAGGCTGAGCCACCAAGCCCTTCACTATCTTGATAGTATTCATTGACACACAAAAGGTTTTAATTTTGATGAAGTTCAGTTTATCTTTTTTTTGTTGTTATTGCTTGTGTTTGTGTAAGAATCCGTTGCCAGTTCAAAGGCCATAAAGCTTTAACCTTGTTTTCTCCTGAGAGTTTCAGTTTTTGCTCTTATATCTAGGTCTTTGATACTTTTGAGTTAGTTTTTTGTTTTGTTTTTTTTTTTGAGTTGGAGTCTCACTCTGTCACCCAGACTGGAGTGCAGTGGCCGCTCCCGGCCACTGCAACCTCGATCTGCTGGGCTCCGGCGATCCTTCCACCTCAGCCTTCCAAGTAGCTGGAACTATAGGAACGCACTACCACGCCCAGCTAATTTTTGATTTTATTGTAGAGATGAGGTCTCACCAAGTTGCCCAGGTGGGTTTTGAACCCGCGGGCTCAGGCAGTCCACTCACCTCAACCTCCCAAAGAGCCTGGCTTTTTTTTTTTTTTTTTTTTTTTTTGAGGAGTCTCACTCTGTTGCCCAGGCTGGAGTACAGTGGCACACTCATAGCTACCACAGCCTTGGCATGCTGGGCTCAGGCAATCCTTCCACCTCAGCCTTCCAAGTAGCTGAAAGTATAGGCACATATCACCAGACCTGACTAATTTTTTTATTTATTGTAAAGACAAGGTCTCGCTAAGTTACCCAGGGTGGTCTCGAACCCCTGGACTCAGGCAGTCTTCTCACCTCCGTCTCTCAAAGTGCTGGAATTACAGACATGAACCACTATGCCCAGCTGAATTAGTTTTTATAGCGAGAGTAAGGTAGGCGTCCAGCTTTATGTGAATATCCAGTTGTCCTAGCACTTTTTCCCCATTTTTTTGCCTTTGTTCTTTTTTCAAAAATAAGTTGTTTATATTTATGTAGGTCTATTTCTGGGCTCTGTATTTTGCTCAATGATCTATTTGCCTATTCTTTTGTCAATACCATGCTGTCTTGATTATTATAGCTTTATAATAATCTATCTTGAAGTTTGGAATGACTTTATTCTTGTTCTTCAATTTTGTGTTTGGTATTCTGGGTCTTTTGCTTTTCCATACAAACTTTAGAGTCACTTTGTTAATATCCACAAAATAGCTTGCTGGGAATTTTGATTGGGATTGTGTTAAATCTATAGATTAAGATGTGAAGAACTGACATTTTGACAATACTGAGTCTTCCTATTTAGTTCTTTGATTTCTGCCTTCAGAGTCTTGTAGTTTTCTTCATATAGATCTTGTACACATTTTCTTGTATTATGCTTGGACATTTCTTTAGGCATTCTCTATTTATTTATTTATGTATTTATTATTATTTTTTGAGTTGGAGTCTCACTCTTGTTGCCCAGGCTGGAGTGCAGTGGCATGCTCACAGCCACTGCAGCCTCCACCTGCTGGGCTTAGGCGATTCTTCTGCCTCAGCCTCCCAAGTAGCTGGAACTACAGATACATGCCCCTATGCCCAGCTAGTTTTGTGATTTATTGTAGAGATGAGGTCTCACCAAGTTGCCAGGGCTGGTCTCAACCCCCTGGGCTCAGGCAATCCTCTTGCCTCGACCTCCCAAAGTGCTGGGATTACAGGCTGAGCCACCACATCCAGCCTTAGGTGTTCTTTAATTTTCTAGACATTGTTTTTTTAGTTCTTTGAGCATATTTATGATAGTTGATTTACTCTGTAGTAATTCTGATATTGGGCTACTTAAGAGATAGTTTATGTTTTTCATTGACTACTTTTTCCCGTGTATGGTCATATTTTCCTTTTTATTTATTTATTTATTGTATGCCTTGTAATTTTTGGTTAAAAACAAAGTTTTAAATCATATAATGTGGCAGATCTGCATGTCAGATGCCTTCAATTTGTTGTTTTTATTATATGTTTGTTTAGTGACTTTCTTGAACTAATTCTGTAAAGTCTGTATTCTTTGTATTTTGCAGCCACTGAAGTCTGTGGTTGATTAGCTTACTGTCCGCCTAATGATTGCGCAGCGATTTCCTTAAATGCTTTGGACCAGTAAGTCTCCCACCCTCTTTCAAGGGTCTGTGTGTGCTTTTTAGGGCATGTATTCAGTTCTTCCAGCAGCTTACAACTCTGCCTTAGCCTTTACTTCCTGCTTGCCCAGTGCCTTAAGGTCAGCCAAGATTCAAGGTTAGGGCCTTTTCTGGACCTTCCTAGAAAAGTGCATGTCCTGCACATGCAAGAATAAGCTTTTCATAGCCCATATGGACATCGTATTCCTCAGATTTTCCTTTTATTTTTTGGCTAGCCTCCTGTTTGACTTATCTGATATTGTTACTTCAGGCAGTTGCAATGGTAAACAGTTGCTGCTGATTGTTTTTGACAAACACTCTGGGAATAGGGCTAGTCCCAGAGCAAGAACTCTGAGTTGGGTTGTATACTCCAGCCCTGAGTCTTAGCAAGTTGCCAGATAGATATGATACTGACATTATCTGACGATAGATATGATACTAACATTATCTGACGATGGGGCCCCTTGGGGATCGCCAAAGCTGTTCTGTTTCCTCTGGCAGTTGTTTTTCACAGTTCCTGTGAATCAAGGCTTGGAGATTTTTATCTACTGCAGAGCTGGAGAAAGGGGCATGGAAATAGAGCAAGTAAAAACCCACAAAATTTACTGTTTTTAGCAAGATCCAGGTGTTTTTCTTAAACATTCCTTAGATTGTTGGAAGCCTTTGGTTAACTTCTAGAGTTCTAAAAAGGTTGATTTTTACAGTATTTGCTAGTATTAGTCTTACTGTTATGGAGGAGTAGCTTTTCTGAGATCCTTATTCCATCATCCCAGAGTGCTTCTTCTCCATAGTGTTTTAGTGGTTGCTCTCAGCATTATATTATATATGAATAGCATGTACTGGTATCATTTTACCAGTTTGAGGAAAATATAGAAAGCTTACTTTCCTTTGTGTCTCTTTATTCTCTGTGTTTATAATATATTTGTCTTAAATATTTCCTGTGCATACATTTAGAGCTATATACATTATAATTTTTTACTTAATCATCAAACATAAAATTGAAAAGTCAAGAAATGAAAGAAAACCTGTTGTATTTAGTCATATTTTTTGGTTTCTTCTTTTTTCCTTGTTTATTATTTCATTTCTGTTTAGAGTACTTCCTTTTGCCGTTTTAAAATGGTATTTTGTTGGCAACACATTATCTTGGTTTTCCTTCATCTAAGAATGCCTTGAGTTGCCTTTTGTTTTTTTTGAGTTGGAGTCTCACTTTGTTGCCCAGGATGGAGTGCAGTGGCATGTATGTGTCTACTGCAGCCTTGAACTGCTGGGCTCAGGCAGTCCTTCTGCCCCAGCCTTCCAAATAGCTAGAACTATAGGTGTGCACCACCACACCTGGCTAATTTTTTTATTTACTGTAGAGATGAGGTCTCACCAAATTGCCCAGGCTGGTCTTGGAACCCTTGGACTTAGGCAGTTCTCCCACCTTGGTCTCCCAAAGTTCTGGGATTACAGGCATGAGCCACCATACCTGACCCCCTTTCACTCTTGAAGGATATTATTACTGGGTACAGGGTTCTAGATGGACAATTCTTTTCTTTCAGTACCTGAAAAGTATTTGTATCACTTCCTTCTGGTTTCCATGGTTTCTGATAAGGAGTTCGTTTTCATCTAAATTGTTCCTTTTATTATTATTATTTTATTAAATTTTTGGAGAGATGGGATCTTGATATGTTGCCTGGGCTAGTCTCAAATTCCTGGCCTCAGGCAATCCTCTTGTCTTGACATCCCAAAGTGCTGGGATTACAGGCATGAGCCACCACATCTGCCTTGCCTGAACTATTTTTCAAGATTTTTTCTTTGTCATTAGTTTTTAAAAGTATAGTTATGATGTGTCTTGGCATGGATTTCTTTGGATTTTCCTGTTTGGGGTTTGCTACCCTTCTTGAATGTGTAGGTTTGTGTCTCTTGCCAGTTTGGAACATTTTCAGCCATTATCTTTTTTTTTTTTTTTGAGTTGGAGTCTCACTCTGTCACCCAGGCTGGAGTGCAGTGGCATACTCACAGCCACCCCAGCCTCAACCTGCTGGGCTCCGACAATCCTTCCGCCTCAGCCTTCCAAGTAGCTGGAACTACAGGCGCATGCTACCATGCCTGGCTAATTTTTTATTTGTTGTAGAGATAAGGTCTCGCCATGTTGCCCGGGCTGGTCTCGAACCCGCGGGCTCAGGCAATCCACTCCCCTCAGCCTTCCAAAGTGCTGGGATTACAGGTTGAGCCACCGAGCCTGGCCCTTTTATTTTTATTTTGCATTTTTTTATTAAAGAAATAAGGATCTCACTTTGTTGCCCAGGCTGGAGTACAGTGGTGTGATCATAGCTCACTGCAGCCTCCAATTCCTGGCCTCCAAGCAGTCCTCTGCCTCAGCCTCCCAAGAAGCTGAGATGACAGGTGTGGCCCATCATGCCCAGTTAGCCATTATCTTTTTGAGTACTTTTTAGTCCTGCTCTCTTTCCCCTCTCCTTCTGGGACTGTAATGACATGAAAGTTAGATCTTTTGTTATAGGTCCCTGATATTATCTTCATTTTTTTCCCCAGTCTTTTTCTCCCTGTTATCCAGTTGAGTAATTTCTATTGTTCTGTCTTCCAGTTCACTGATTGTGTCTTTCCTCTGTAACATCTATCCTACTGCAGAGCCTATCCAACTGAGCTTTTTAATTTGGTTACTTTTTGGTTCTTTTTGATATCTTTGTTTTTTTTTTTCCAAGTTGGAGTTTCACTCTGTCACCCAGGCTGGAGTGCAGTGGCACACTCATGGCCACTGCAGCCTCGACCTGCTGTGATCCTTCCGCCTCAGCCTTCCAAGTAGCTGGAAATATAGGCGCAGGCCACTGCACCTGGCTAATTATTTTTTTGGATTTATTGTAGAGACAAGGTCTCACCATGTTGCCCAGGGTGGTCTCAAGCCCCTGCACTCAGGCAATCCTCTCGCCTCAGCCTCCGAAAGTGCCGAGATTTACAGGCTTGAGCCACCACACCCAGCTGATAGCTTCATTTCTTTGCTGAGACTTTTTATTCTTTGTGGAGACTTTCTTTTGTTTTCATTTGTTTCAGTCATGTTCATAATTGTTCCTTGTAGCATTTTTCTGACTGCTGCTCTAAAATCTTTATCATACGATTTTAGCATGTCTGTCATCTTGGTGTTGGGATCAGTTGTGTTTTTTCATTCATGTTGAGATTTCCCTGGCTCTTGATGTGGAGTGACTTTTGGTTAGAATCTGGACCTCTGAATATTGTGGATGAGACTCTGGATCCTATTTAAACCTTCTGCTTTTGCTGACTTTTAATAACTGTGGCAAGGAAAATGGTGATGATGGGGGCTCATGACTGCTAGGTGGGAGTAGAAGTCCAGGCTCCTACCAGACCTGTGCTGACCACTCATGGGGGGAGGGGTGCCTCATTACCTGTGGGTGGAGTGCCCCCTATGTGTCCTCCACTGACACCAGTGGGGAGTGGCCTTATTTGCGCTGGGTGGTGGTGAAATTCCTGATTCCACCAGGCCTCTTCTAACATTGCTGCAGTGGGGAGGGGCACCTCTTTTCTGCTGAGTTGGGGACAGAAGTCCAAATTTCATTCTCCACTGATACTGGCGGACAGGGCACTTATCGCTGCTGAGGGAGGGTGAAAATCCCAGCTCCCTACTTCTATTAAGCTGCCCCATCAGGAACTGGGGGAGCCTCATTACAGCCTGGCCAGCCTGAAGTGCAGGCCTGCCACTCGGCATTGGCTCATGCAGAGGACATGTGGGGCTGCAGTGTCTTCTGTTTTGTTTGGCTGGAGTGGGGTAGTTACTGTTTACACGTACCCTGACTTGCTAGGTTGCCCTTTTCTTGGTCATCTGGCTAGAAAGAAATGGTTTTGTTGGGGATTTTTTTCTTTGCCTGCTGGCATTTTGGGGTTGCTGGCTTCTCCTGCTACATGTCTGGGATAATGAAGCAAAAAGAAATCCTAAAGAAGTCACCACCAAGTCATTCCTCAGGTCCTGAGGTCCCTCACCAATCTGCCATCTTCCCACATTTTAGAGACTTTTCATGTTTGTTTTGCATATAACGTCCCAGGTTTTTAGTTGTGGTTAATAGGAGGACTACTTCACTCCATCTTAGTAGAAGGAGAAGTGGCCACAAAGTATTTTGATACATTCCTTTATTTATTTTTTTTTCCTTTTTTGATTCAGAGTCTCACTCTGTCACCCAGACTGGAGTGCAGTGCCATGTTCACGGCTACTGCAGCCTCAGCCTGCTGGGTTCAGGCGATCCTTGCACCTCAGCCTTCCAAGGAGCTGGAATCATAGGCGCATGCCATCATAACTGGCTGATTTTTTTTGTTTAATTGTAGTGTTACGGTCTTATCATGTTGCTCAGGCTGGTCTCAACACCCTGAGCTCCCACATTCCTCTCGCCTACGCCTCCCAAAGTGCTAGGATTACAGGCATGAGCTACTGTGCCTGGCTCTTTTTTTTTTTTTAACCAGAAACATGTTGAATTTTCTGTTGACTTTTTCATCTAGGTAGACTTCTGGTAACTTCTAGAATCCTAATTTTACACCTAGCACCTGTATATTTATAGAGGGATAGATGGAGTAGGCTTTTGCTCAGTCCCTTTGGCATTTGTTGGTGACGTTTGTCATTTATCCATTCAAACATTTATCGAAAACCCCTTGTGCTTGGTCTGACAAAGCCTAGGAAGGTGCCCTCTGGGGACACATGTGTACTGTCAGCTGTTGTATCAACATGATCCGTTTGATCTTCTCAACCTAGGAGATCAGCCATTATTATCTCTCACAGATAAGAAAACAGACCCAGGAGATGCAGGAACTTTTCCAAGGTAGTTCCCCCAAATGTTTACTTAAAGGAGGTGGTGTAACTATTTACTTCTTTTTTTTTTTTTGAGTTGGAGTCTCACTCTGTCGCCCCAGACTGGAGTGCAGTGGCCGCTCCCGGCCACCACAGCCTCGACCTGCTGGGCTCTGGCGATCCTTCCGCCTCAGCCTTCCAAGTAGCTGGAATTACAGGCATGCGCTACCACGCCCGGCTGATTTTTTTTTATTTATTGTAGAGATGAGATCTCGCTGCCCAGGCGGGTCTTGAACCCGCGGGCTCAGGCAATCCACTCACCTCAGCCTCCCAAAGGCATGGGATTGCAGGCTGAGCCACCGAGCCCAGCTCACTATTTACTTCTTACAATGTTTTCCACACTCGTGATTTTAGGACTTGGGTTTTGGCCAGATGTGATTGAAATGGACTTGCTCCTTCACTGAGTACATATTTGAGTACTATTGCGCCAGTCACTGAAGATGTGGTGGCCAGTGCACACATAGCTCTGTTCCTGTGATGTTTGCAGCTTGCCACCACGTGCTGTTTGGCTGCTGGGTCACTTGGGTGAATTGGAACAAAGCATGCAGTCTCTGTTTTCCCCAGCTTCTGTAGTTGAGTCCACAAGGTCACACAGCATTACATCAATGTTGGAGGATGGAAATGGATGCCACAAAGGGCTCGGTTTTCTGGGGATAGAGTAATAAGATAGCACAGTTATGGCCTGGGAGTTTGGTCTTTGCATTCAAGGAATTGTGAGCAGGAGCTTTGTAGGCATAGCATCTAACACAATAAGAGCCACTTTGTCTCTGTTTCCCGTAGCTATTTGGTGGCAAGGTTCTTGCTTATGTCCTGATTTGCACATCCACCCAGAGTTTGAGCAGGAGAGGGCATTTCCTGGCTCAGTGACATGCCATTTTTTTTTTGAGTTGTAGTCCTACTCTGTCGCTCAGGCCGGTGTGCAGTGGCATGATCACGACCACTGCAGCCTCGACCTGCAGGGCTCAGGCAATCCTTCTGCCTCAGCCTTCCAAGTAGTTGGAGCCACAGGCAGGCAGCACCACACCTGGCTAATTTTTTGACTTATTGTAGAGATGAGGTCTCAGCCTAGGCTGGTCTCCAACTCCTGGGCTCAGGCAGTCCTCTTGCCTCCACCTCCCAAAGTGCTAAGGATTATAGGCATGAGCCACTGTGCCAGCTGACATTGCCATTTTTGATCTGATTATTTCTAGTTTCCTTCTCCAGATTCTTCCTTTGGCACCCAACCTTAGAAAACCGTTGTAGTTAATTTAAGAGACAGCCTGGGGCAGCAGAAAGATAAACTAGCAATCAGGAAACATGGGCTTCCAGTTGTGGCTTAGCCAGTCTCTGTGAGAACCTTGGTCAAGGCAGTCCCACCAACCTGGGTTTCCTCATCAGGAAAATGGGGATGACATCTGCTCTGCCTACTTTACAGAGTTGTAATAAACATCAAAGAGCAAATAGAAAGACTTTACAGATTAAATGCCACGTGTAGAATTGTATAGTTAGTCCCCTTAGCCATATTCTGGGCCATAAAACAAGCCTTAAATTTAAAATTATTTAAATCATACAAAATATGTTCTCTGACCACACTGGAATTACAAATAATTGCATTAACAGAAGTATATTCCAAAAATTTCTGAATATTTTATAACTAAATAACATATTTCTAGATATCCATGGGTCAAAGAAGTAAAAAGGATATTAAAAAGTATTTAGAGCTGAATGAAAATTAAGACACAATACATCAGAATTTGTGGTATGCCACTAAAACAATACTTAGGCAGGAATCTACAGGGCTAAGCAGTGTTATTCGAAAAAAAGGTCTCAAATCAATGATCTCAACTTCCGCCTTATGACACCAGAAAAAACAAAGCAAGTTGAGACCAAAGTAAGCATAAGAAAGGAAAAAATAAAGATTAAAGCATACATAAATGAAATAGAAAACAAAAATAATGCAAGCAATGAAATCTAAAAGCTGACTCTTTGAGAAAAGTAGTAAAATTGATAAGTCTTTGTCCAGGGTGGTCAGGAGAAAAGAAGACACAAGTTACCTATACCAAGTGTTGGTGAAGATGCGGGGAACTCATAGGATTGAAATATACAAGATCTGACAATTAAGTTCACGAACTCATCCTAGAAAATGTGCTACATACCTCATTGTTGAATATCACTAGGGTCACCTTTGAAGTACTACTCCCTTGGGAAGCTATGCATTGATGCCAGTGCCTAGTCCACCATCAAAGCAGTTTTGAAACTCTTTTTCTAGAATGGCCATTAGAGGCATTGTGAGAATGTCAGAGCTTGAATTAGAGCAACAAACAAACATTAAAATTCTTGTTAAACTTGGCAAGTGTGGAAGTGAAATCAAGGACATGTTAGTCCAAGTTTTGGGGGATAATCCCATGAAGAAAACAGCCGTTTGGGATTAAATGTTTTTCCGAGGGGAGAGAAAGTGTCACTGATGAGGAGAGGTCAGGACAGCCAGTAATGAGTAGAACTGACAAAAACATTGCAAAAATTCATCAAATTGTGCATCAGAACCGTCAGCTGACTTTGAGAAGCATAGCAGAACAAATAAACTCTAATAGAGAAACAGGAAAATCTTAACTGAAAATCTTGGCATGAGAAGGTATGTGTAAAAATGGTCCCAAAGGAGTTCTTGCATCACAACGAAGCACCAGCTCACACAGCACTGTCTGTGAGGGAGTTTTTAGCCAGTAAACAAATAACTGTATTGGAACACCCTCCCTACTCACCTGATCTGCCCCCAGTGACTTTTTTCTTTATCTGAAAATAAATACTGAAAGGAAGACATTTTGATGATATTGAAGACATCAAGAGTAACACCATGTCAACTCCAATGGTGCTGGCATTGATGCACAGCTAGCCTCCCAAAGGGAGTACTTCAAAGGTGACCATAGTGATTTTCAGCAACCATAGTGATTTTCAGCAGTGAGGTATGTAGCACTTTTTCTAGGATGAGTTTGCGACTTAATTGTCAGCCCTCATATAATCACTTTGAAAAGCGTTGTGGCCTTTTTTTTTTTTTTAAGTTACATATATTCCTACTATATGTTCCAACTATTTCACTCTTAGGCATTTATCAAGAGAAAAGAATGCCTGTACAGCGATCCTGTATATGAATGTTCACTCCAGCTTTATTTGTAATATCTAAAAACTGGAAACAACCCAAAAGTTCATCAATAAGTAAATGGACAAACTGCGATATATTCATATTGTGGAATATTGCTCAGTAACGAAAAGTGATGAACTATTGATATATGGCTTAATGTGGATGAATCTTCAAAACATTATACTGAGTAAAAGAAGTCAGACAAAAGACAACATGCTCTGTGATACCACTTAAATGAAACTCTGGATAAGGTGAAACTACAGTGACAGGAAGCAGATCAGTCATTGCCTGGGGCTAGAAAAAGTTACAAGGGGACATAAGACATTTGATGGCGATAATGTGCCCTGTCTTGATGGTGTTCATGCTTATATAGGCGTATAGGTATATATATCAGAACTTGAGAAATTGTATGCTTTACATATGTAAGTTTCTTTTATCTTAGTTCTACCCTCATAAAGTTATTTAAAAGGTGACGCTTGATACTCTGACAGGTGCACTTTGTCTCATGTGGTTGATTCTCACTTGTAGGATTAGCAATTATAGGCAAGGAGGCTGAGGCTGAAAAGAGATTAGTTAGCCTCACTCAGACCCTCCCAGGTGCCCAGCCCAGGCCGCAGCCTATCATGGGTGTCACTGCCAAGGGAAGTGTTTGGCATGTGGGGTCTCCACAGTTAGTCCTGGCTCTGAGTCAGAGGCTAGCTTATTTTCTTCTTTCCTTTCCTTATTCCCTTGGAAAACTACATTGTGTTCTCTGAATGTTTTCTCCCCTAGATGTTAGCAGAAAACAGGGCTGTGTGATTGTCAGTTTGTGTCTGGTGTTTCCCTCAGGGCACAGTCTTTTGCTGAGCGCCTGCGCCTGGGGATCGCTGTGATTCACGGAGAAGCGCAGGATGCTGAGTCAGACTTGGTGGACGGACGCCATTCCCCACCCATGGTCAGGAGTGTTGCTGCCATCCACCCCAGCCTGGAGATCCCCAGTAAGTGTGCTGACACCTCTGCTGCTTTCTTCTGATTTTAATACTGACTTAATGTTTATGATTTTTTTTTAATACAGCCTTCTTTTCTTACGTTGGCAAAAACTGATTCCTGGCCAGATAGTGACAAATGTACTTGTGATGACCCTGTGAATTGTAGAGCCCTTTAAAGTAGTATGTCCTTCTTTGTAAGACCTATGAAAATGTTCAAACTATTTAGACTCAGTTATGACTTTTCAGGGAATTCCATTCATTCACTAGTATATCTAAACTATAGTTTAGCTGGGCTCGGTGGCTCAGCCTGTAATTCTGCACCTTTGGGAGGCTGAGGTGAGTGGATTGCCTGAGCCCGCGGATTCGAGACCCCCCGGGCAGCGAGACCTCATCTCTACAATCAATCAAAAAATCAGCCGGGCATGGTAGCGCATTCCTATAATTCCGGCTACTTGGAAGGCTGAGGCGGAAGGATCGCCAGAGCCCAGCAGGTTGAGGCTACAGTGGCCGGGAGCAGCCACTGCACTCCAGTCTGGGTGACGGAGTGAGACTTCAACTCAGAAAATAAAAAATAAAAATAAAGTATAGTTTAAAAGTCTTTTTATGCACAAAGTCATTGATTATGGTGGTGTTTTAATGCAAAATATTGGAAAGGTTTAAGTGGTTTACCAGAGGGAAGGGTTTGGTAAATTGCTTTGTATCTGTACAGCCACTTAAGGAGACTTGAAATAATCAAGACTAGCTGGAAAAAAGAGAATATCTATGAGATCTGTGTGATTAAGGCAGACTACAAGACTGTGTACTTAACTGCCTTAGTTAGTTCAGGCTGCTATGACAAAATACCTTAGACTGGGTCATTTATAGACAACAGAAAAGTATTGCTCACCATACTACAGGCAGTGAATGTCAGGATAAAGGTGCCAGCAGATTCGGTGTCTGGTGGTGGCCTGTTCCTCCTAGATGGAACCTTCTTGCTGCGTCCTCACATGGTGGAAAAGGGTGGAAGACTCCCTCAAGTCTCTTTCATAAGGGCACTGGCCCCTTCATGAGAGTGGAGTCCTTATAATCGCATCACCTCCTCAACGCCCCACCTCTTAATACCACCACTGTGAGTTTCAACATGAATTTAAAGGACACAGAAATTCAGCCCATAGCGTTTTGCCCCTGCTCCCCTCCCCGATTCATGTCCATCTTACATGCAAAATATATTTATTCCATCCTAACAGCCCCCCAAAATCTTCCTGTTAAGTCTTTTTTTTTTTTTTTGAGAAAGCAAGATTTATTGAGAGGACAGAATAGCTCCCACAGTGGGAGGGAGCCAGAGTGGGTTGCCCTTCTGTTAAGTCTTAACTTTGTTCCAGCATCAACTCAAAAGTCTAAAAGTCCAAAGTCTCATCTAAATAGCATCTAAATCAGATATGAGTGAGATTCAAGTGAATTCATTCTGAGGTGCATTTCTCTGCAGCTGTGAGCCTGTGAGATCAACAGGTTATGTGCTTCCAAAATACATTGGTGGGACAGGCATAGGATAGACATTTCTATTCCAAGTGGGAAAAGTCAGAAGGAAGAAAGGAATGACCAGGTCCTGACCAGGTTCGAAACCCAGCATAACAAACATTAAATCTTAAGGCTCCAAAAGAATATTCTTTGAATCGAAGTTCTGCCTTCAAGACATATTGGGGCAGGGTTTGGGCCTTTGAGGCTCTGGGCAACCCACTCTCACAGCTTTGCTGGGAGCACCCCACCCTGCAGCGCCCACATGTTCAAATTCCTGTGTCTCTCGGGCTAGAGTTACACACAGTGGCTCTGCCAATCCAGGGTTTCGGCAGCAGCCCTACCCCCACAGCTTCACTGGAGGATCCCTAGTAGGATCTCTCTGGTGGCCCGGCCCCTGAGGCAGTTCTCTACCTGGGCCATGGGGTCATCCTTTAAAGTCTCGGTACAGGTAGCTGTGCCCTCACAGATAGTACACTCTGTGTACTGTGGAGATGGCCTTGCACACACCCCACCATGACTGACTGCCTGTGCCTTCCAGAGGGGCAGCCCAAGCCGTAGCTGGCCCTGCTTGAACCACAGCTAGAGCAGCCAAGGAACACTGCAATGGAGTGTAGGGAACGGAGCCTTGAAATCGTTGTGCTTCCAAGGCCCTGGCATTCTGGACTTGTGATGGGATGGGCAGCCATGATGATCTCAGAAATGTCTTTGGGGTCGTGGCTTCATTACCTTGTTGACTAGCATCTAGCTTCCTTCTATCCCTACTAATCTTTTCAGACATTTGTTTGGCCCCACACCCTTAGTGTTCTCTCCTGAACATGCTTTTACCTTCTTTTTTTTTTTTCCCTTGGAGTCTCACTCTATTGCCCAGGCTGGTGTGCAGTGGCACGTTCACAGCCACCTCAGCATTGACCTGCTGGGCTCTGGCAATCCTTTCACCTCAGACTTCCAAGTAGCCGGAACTACAGGCACGTGCTACCACACCCAGCTAATTTTTGATTTATTTTAGAGATGAGGTCTCTCCAAGTTGCCCGGGCTGGTCTCGAACCCACAGGCTCAGGCAACCCACTTGTCTCGGCCTCCCAAAGTGCTGGGATTACCAGCTGAGCTGCTGAGCTCAGCTGCTTTTACATTCTTTACAACATGGCCAGGCTGATAACTTTCCACATATTTAAGTTCTGCTTTCCTTTTGGTTACAAATTTCATTTTTAGTTTATTTCTCTGTTCTTGCGTTTTACTATAAGCAGTCAATAGAAGCCATGTACCGTCTTCTGCCAAAGATCCTATTTCACCTCTCTTAAATTCTGCCATCCACAAATACAGGGACACAAATACAATTCAGCCAAATTCTTTGCCACTTTATAATAAGAATCGTCTTTCCTTGTTTCCAATAACATATTCCTCATTTTTATCTGAGATGCCTGTGTCATCAGAATGACTTTTACTGTCCATATTTCTACCAGCATTCTGATCATGACATGATCCTTCAGATAATTTCTAAGAAGGCTTTCTTTACAGCTCTCCTCTTCTGAGCCTGTCTTAGTCTGTTTTGTGTTACTATAACAAATCCCTGAGACTGGGTAGTTTATAAAGAAAAGACGCTAACTCAAAAAAAAAAAAAAAAAAAGGCAGTACATGTGGACTGTGGAATACTACACAGCCATACAAAAGAACAAAATTTTGTCCTTTGCAGCAACATGGATGGAGCAGGAGGTTATTGTTTCTTGTGTGTGTGTATGTGAGGGAGCAAGATTTATTGAGAGGACAGAGAAGCTCCCACAGTGGGAGGGGACCCAAAGGGATTGCCCAGGAGGCTGTTATTTCTAAGTGAATTAATACAGAAGCAGAAAACTGAATATTGCATGTTCTCACTTATAAGTGGGAGCTAAACACTGCGTACACGTGGGCATAGGATGGGAACAACAGACACTGGGGACTCCTAAGGAGGGAGTAAGTGTTGAGAATGACCTTTTGGGAACCGTGCCCACCATGTGGGTGATGGTCTCAGTAGAAGCCCAAACCCCATCTGTGTAACAAACCTGCATATGTACCCTCGGATCTTAAAACAAAACCCAGAAAACACAACACCTTAGACTGGGTCATTTGTAAACAATAGACACTTATTGCTCCCAGTTCTGAAGGCTGGGAAGTCCAAGATCAAGGTGCCAGCAGATTTGGTGTCTGGCGAACACTCACCCTGCCTGGAAGACGGTGCCTTTTTGCTGTGTCCTGCCACAAGCCTTTTTTTTTTTGAGTTGGAGTCTCACTCTGTCGCCCAGACTGGAGTGCAGTGGCCGCTCCCGGCCACCGCAGCCTCCACCTGCTGGGCTCCGGCGATCCTTCCGCCCCAGCCTTCCAAGTAGCTGGAACTGCAGGCACATGCTACCACGCCGGCTGATTTTTGATTTATTGTAGAGATGAGGTCTCGAACCCGCGGGTTCAGGCAATCCACTCACCTCGGCCTCCCAAAGGCGCGGGATTACAGGCTGAGCCACCAAGCCTGGCCACGAACCTTTTATAAGGGCACTAATCCTATTCATGAGGGCAGAGTCCTTGTGACTTACCCACCTCCCAAAAGGCTCCACCTCTTGATACTGCCACACTGGGGACTGGGTTCCAACATCTGGTGCAGGCATGACCTTTTAGACCATAGTGCTGTCTTTGTGAAGGGACCAGGAGGGAGTATGAACAAAAGCAGCTATGATGGGGTGGTAGTGTTATCCGTGAATTTGTTTTTGACTTTAAGAAACCTTCCTCATGCCTTAATAATATCTTTTCAATTAGAAAAA
The DNA here is from genome assembly GCF_000164805.1 of Carlito syrichta. Lineage (NCBI taxonomy): Eukaryota > Metazoa > Chordata > Mammalia > Primates > Tarsiidae > Carlito > Carlito syrichta. The sequence goes on along the minus strand of NW_007087160.1, from coordinate 90,533 downwards.
TACTGTCTTGTTTGAGTTGTCAGGGGTGAGGGGAACCTTAACCCTCTACCCTCAGGTTCAGTATTTGACAGCCTATGAATTAAAATGACAGCTAGTAAGAGGAAAGACAGAGTTTAATCACATACTGTTCAGAGGTCACAAAAATATGACTCAGAAGTGGTTAGAATTGGGGCTTATGCACCATCTTTTTTTTTTTTTTTTTTTTGAGTTGAAGTCTCACTCTGTTGCCCAGACTGGAGTGCAGTGGCTGAGAGTGGCCACCGCAGCCTCGACCTGCTGGGCTCCGGCGATCCTTCTGCCTCAGCCTTCCAAGTAGCTGGAACTACAGGCACATGCTACCACGCCCGGCTAATTTTTTTGATTTATTGTAGAGATGAGGTCTCACCAAGTTGCCCAGGCGGGTCTCAAACCCGTGGGTTCAGGCAATCCACTCACTTCAGCCTCCCAAGGTGCGGGATTACAGGCTGAGCCACCGAGCCCGGCTTATGCACCATCTTAATAGGGGAGGGGAGTCTCAACAGAGTGAGACTCCAACTCAAAAAAAAAAAAAAAAAAAAAGGGGAAGGGAAGGGGAGGAAAGGCACTGATGGAAAACTGGCCCACTGGAGTATAGATGGAGGATGGGCTGGGCTGGGCTGGGAGATGGCTGTGGAGGTGTGTGTGCTGCTGGCTGCTAGTGCTGGGGGCTGAGAGTCTTCCCTGGCTTTCCTGGGGAAGGGATTTAGGATACTAGTTCTTTTGAAAGACTGCTTTTTGGCATATAAGGAATTTCAGGAACTCCGATGCTTTCAGCTCACAACATGGAGTATATTCTGGACTCCTTCGGGTTTCTAGTTTGCCTCAGGAGTTTGCTCATTTATAGAGAGAAAAAAAAATCAGACAAGGAAATAACCTATCGTGGAGAAGCTGAGGTTCCAGCTGGACTCCTTGGATCTCAGTCAGCTGAGCTGGAGAGTGAAAGTAGTCCGGGCATGGGTTAAATCGTGGTGCCAGGACAGCCTGTGGTAGGAGAGCAGACTGGGGTTTGCATCTGACTCCATAACTTACTGGCTGTGTGCCCTTGGGCCTGTCCTTTACCTGAAGAAGAGGGGCAACCAGAGGCTGTATGTCAGAGTTGAGCCGTATGGCATGCCAAGGCCTGGGAAAGCCCAGGGATCCTCAGGACTGAGCTGCTGCCTCACTGGCGTGCAGAGTTAGGGCTACAAGGAAAAAAAAAAGATCTCATTACTGAGGTGTTTATTGATTCCATGTCAAAGTGATAATATTAGCCGGACTCGGTGGCTCAGCCTATAATCTCGCGCTTTGGGAGGCTGAGGTGAGTGGATTGCCTGAGCCCGTGGGTTCGAGACCCACCTGGGCAACTTGGCGAGACCTCATCTCTACAATAAATTTAAAAAAAAATTAGCCAGGCGTGGTAGCGTGCGCCTGTAGTTCCAGCTACTTGGAAGGCTGAGGCGGAAGGATCGCCGGAGCCCAGCAGGTCGAGGCTGCGGTGGCCGGGAGCAGCCACTGCACTCCAGTCTGGGTGACAGAGTAAGACTCCAACTCAAAAAAACATAAAAAATAATTTAAAAAGTGATAATATTTTGATTCCTTGAATCAAACAAAATATATTATGATTAATTTTATCTGTTTCTTTGTGCTTTTATAATCTAGCTACTAGGAGATCTAAAAGTACACACATGGCTTACATTTGTGACTTTGCATTTCTATTGTACATCGCTGTTCTGTGGGTGGTGGCGATGGGAATAGTGACAGAATACGTTGGGAGATGTCACAAAAGATGGTGGGAGGGAATGAACATTTATAGTGTATTAATTCCAGGACAACCCTTCTAACTGAGTGGTGATTAGATATTCTATATTACGGATAAAAGGGTCAGAAAGGGAAGGAGACTTCCCTGTGGCCACATAGTGACAGAGCTGGGCTGTCTGACTCTGAAACCTGTGCTTTTCTCATCCTTCTTGGGGCTCTTGGACTCAGTGATGAGGGCTAAAGAAAGGGAAGGCTGAGACTGGAGCCAGAGTTGGCATTTGGGGCTGGGAAGGAGTTAACACAGCGTTGGTGTTGACCTGGGCCTGCAGAGCCCTTCACTGTATGTGTACTTCTTTTTTTTTTTTTTTTTTTTTTTTTTTGAGTTGGAATCTCACTCTGTCGCCCAGACTGGAGTACAGTAGCTGCTCCCGGCCACCACGGCCTCGACCTGCTGGCCTCCGGCAATCCTTCCACCTCAGCCTTCCAAGTAACTGGAACTATAGGCGTGCGCTGCCACGCCCGGCTAATTTTTTGATTTATTGTAGAGATGAGGTCTCACCAAGTTGCCCAGGTGGGTCTCGAACCCACAGGCTCAGGCAATTCACTCACCTCAGCCTCCCAAAGGCGAGGGATTATAGGCTGAGCCACCGAGCCCAGCTTGTGTACTTCTCTCAGAGTGTTCTTGCCGGGTGCAGACTATGGCTGCCACTCCCTTTCAGAGTTCTTGCCTGGGCCCTGTGGGGCTGTGTTTAGGAACCTCAGCGGAGCCCTGAGGACCATGCTGACCATCTTTAGAGGAACTCAGGTCCTGTGTAACTTGCTGGGCAATAGCTTTCATGTCGCCTTGGGTAGTGGATTCTGGATTACAGTAACAGCTATGGATTCCCCCAGAAGTGAGGCATAGGATTGGAGGATGTGTAGGTTCTTTCCAGTGTTTATTTGTATACTTACTTGGTCTTTATGTTTCAGCTTGCTTCATTCACAAATTTTCTTTTTTTTTTCCTTTTTGAGTAGGAGTCTCACTCTGTCACCTAGATTGGAGTCCAGTGGCATGCTCATGACCACTGTAGCCTCAACCTACTGGGCTTAGGTGATCTTTCCACCTCAACTTTCCAAGTAGCTGGAACCACAGGTGTGAGCCACCACACTCAGCTAATGTTTTGATTTATCATAGAGACGCGGTCTCACCAAGTTGCCCAGGCTGATCTCAAACTCCTGGACTCAGGCATTTCTCTCACCTCTGCCTCCCAAAGTGGTGGGATTACAGGTGTGAGCTACCACACGCAGCCTTATTTAATTAATTATAATATTTATATGTTTACATTTCAACTCAGTGATCACTAGAGGACTTCTTTGGGCATATACTAGAATTTTAATTTCATAGATCTAATAATTTTTTTTGCATATTTGATGATTTTACATCCTGCTTAATGCTTTTTTATGTTTAAAGCAAATAATGAGTGAAGGAAAAAAATTATTCCTGTAGCAACTCAAATACAAAAATTTTGATATTTAGTATTAGATATTTAAAATTATTTTTGTATCCTTTGATTTCTTATAGATGAAAACATGCCAACTAAAAAAAAAAGAAAATTCTTTTTCAGAATATAAACACATTATGTAATTTTTCAAAATATTATAATGCATACAGTGTAGAAGAAAATAATCATTAGTGCTTACTCCCACTATTCAGAGACATATTACTTTTCTATTTTGGGGCACCTCCTTTCATTTTTTTCTGTCCTGTTTCCACAGAGCTGTGATCCATGCTGCTTTTTCCAAGTCATTAGAAATGTTCATAAACATCATTATTATTGACTGTCTAATATCCCATCTTATAGGTGTGACTTGGACTGACCAACCATTGCCCGATCTGGAGTTTATGTTTTCTTCTGTGCTTTGCCAGTATAATGTGGTAGTGAACATGAGGGTAGAAAAACTTTTTCCATACTTTGACTTCTTTCTTTCTTTTTTTTCGAGTTGGAGTCTCACTCTGTCACCCAGACTGGAGTGCAATGGCATGCTCCCAGCCACCGCAGCCTCGACCTGCTGGGCTCCGGCGATCCTACCACCTCCCAAAGTGCTGGGATGACAGGCTGAGCCACCGAGCCTGGCCACTTTGTCTTATTTCATTACAAGTTTCTAAATATGAGATCAGTGATTTGAAAGTTGTGAATATTTATAACGCTTTTTATCAAATTGGTTTCCTGTAGGGCTATCCATTATCCTCTTTCACCAACACTGAAGTCAGATGTCCTGGAAACAGGAGTGTTGAAATTTCAAAAGTCACTTCAGTTTTGATGTTTATCTTGCTTTGTTGTTTTCCTTTTTTGCCCCTTCATCCTGACACTAACCTAAGTTTACACGTTACATTTGATTGTCATATGTTTTTAGTCTCTTTTAATCTAGAGCAGTGGGTTCTCAGTTGGAGCGATAGAATTTATCTCCTGGAGCAGCGGTCCCAAACCTTTTTGGCACTAGGGACTGGTTTCATGGAAGACGATTTTTCCATAGACCAGGGAGAGGGATGGTTTGGGAATGATCAAGCATATTACATTTATTGTACATTTTTTTCTATTATTATTACACATTGTAATATATAATGAAATAATTACACAACTCACCAAAATGCAGAATCAATGGGAGCCCTGAGCTTGTTTTCTTACAACTAGATGGTCCCATCTGGGGGTGATGGGTGACAGTGACAACCGAAGTGTGTTGCTTAGGTTCAGTCTACTCTGTAATCTTGTTTTAGTTGCTGTCACTGCAGAACACCCTACCTCACAAAGATAGGATGTTGGAAATGGAAGCAGGCTTTTCAGTGCTTTTGTGGCAATCTCAGGATATTCCACCTTGACTTGAATCCAGAACATATGGAGATTTGAAGTTGTCTCAAACATACCTTGAAGGTTACTGTCATTTGCGATCTCAAGCAGTTGATCTTTTTCTAGCATGGACAAAGTCGATTGACCCGAATTGTTCGCAAATGGGTTGCAGATTCATTCCTTCCCTGTGCGGGGATCTTTTGTGGTTGGGAAGTAATGCTTAAACTCTTTTGAAAGCTGAGATAAATGATCATGCACCAGCTGGGAGAAAGGAGGCCCTGTCTCGGTCTCTTTCAATATCTCTGTGGATGTTTGAAACATGTCAAAAATCCCAGTGTTCATTCGTTGCCCCCATAATTTCAGGTTGGCTTTGAATGCCGCCACTTTATCTGCCGACTTGAACACAGTTGTCATTCTCTCCTGAAGTGACAGATTGAGTTCGTTGAGCAGGTTGAATATGACACAAGTAAGCAAGTTTTGTGACCCATTCTGTGTCACTGAAATGTGCTGGAAGTGGTGACTGTTTTTCTAAAAGAAACCTCTGGAGTGGGTCTCATAGTCAAAAACTCTGGCCAGTGATCTACCTTTAGAAAGCCATCTCACTTCTGTGTATAAGAGAAGATTTGTGTGCTCTGAGTCCATCTCCTCACAGAGCTGCATGAACAGACATGAGTTAAGGGCATATACTTTAATGTGATAATTTTAATCATGTCCTGCAAAACGTTAAGTTCAAGTGACATTTTCCAGCTAGCCAGCATTTCCCTGTGAATGACACAGTGCATGGACTAACATTCAGAAGCAACCTCTTGGACCCAAGTAGTGAAACCAGAAAGCCGTCCAGACATGGCAGCTGCTCTCTCCGTGCATATACCAACACAAAATGACCAATTCCATTTTCCTGATATGTAATTGTCCAAAGACTTGAATAGTTCTACATCTGTGGTGTTGGTTGGCAGCGAAGGTGCACATATTAATAACATATTCTTATGCACATCCTCCTGAAATTATATCACAAAAATAAGCTTTGTTGCCTTGTCAGTACTGGTAAACTCGACAACCTGAATTGCCTACCATGACTCATTAATCCTCTCTAACAGTTGTGCCTCAGTATCCTCTAGTGTTTCATCACTTCATCTAGTTATGGTGCTAGCTGAAAGAGGAACACATGCCACCTTTTGAACTGCAGCTTCTCCTAAAAGTTCATGACAGATGTCCTTAGCAGGAGGCAGGATCAGCTCTTCACCAACAGCAAAGGGCTTCTTAGCTTTAGCAATGTGATTAACCACTAAGAATGATGCTCTCAGTGCAGACACAGTTGATGAAGTGATGGCCTTCAATAATTGATTCTGTTATTTGTGTTCACAGTTTTTTTTTAAACTCCAAAGGCTTATCTTTTAATGCAGAGTGCTTGGTCTCCATGTGGTGAAGCAGTTTTGAAGGTTTCATGGCTTCGTTGGCTAGCCAGTTGCCACATATTATACAAAGTGAGCTTGGAGAACATGAATCACCTGTTGCAATGAACCCATAATTTAAGTAGGACTCTTGGTATTTTCTTTTAAATGCAGCTTTCTTTTTGTTGGCAGCCTTAGAGTCTTCTGCTCTCTCATCGGGTCTTTCCCCCTTTTCAAAGAAGCTCTCCAGTAATGTTTGTTTTTTACTCATTTTGACTAGAGTTAGCTTGCGGGCTTACCAAAACTGTGACTGAGACAAGTGTGCAATGCAGGAAAGAGGCACAGATGGAAGTGGTAAATAAAATAATGAATGGGCCACAGGCAGACTGAAATAAGTTTTGGACTCTGACTTAAAGCCTGCCACCAGATATAGCTGTACAATTGAAGTACATCAACTCGATGTGCCACCAGATGCAGCTTGTTACTTGCCACTCACTGATAGGGTTTTGACATGCGTTAGATTATCTGCAAGCAATTAATTTATTATGGTCTCTGTGCAGTCAAACCTCTCTGCTAATGTTAATCTGTATTTGCAGCCACTCCCCAGTGCTAGAATCACTGCCTCAGCTCCACCTCAGATCATCAGGCATTAGATTCTCTTTTTTTTTTTTTTTTTTTGAGTCGGAGTCTCACTCTGTCGCCCAGACTGGAGTGCAGTGGCCGCTTCTGGCCACCACAGCCTCAACCTGCTGGGCTCCAGCGATCCTTCCGCCTCAGCCTTCCAAGTAGCTGGAATTACAGGCATGCGCTACCACACCCGGCTAAATTTTTATTTTTATTTTTTGAGTTGGAGTCTCACTCTGTCGCCCAGACTGGAGTGCAGTGGCCACTCCCGGCCACCGCAGCCTCGACCTGCTGGGCTCCGGCGATCCTTCCTCCTCAGCTTTCCGAGTACCCAAAATTACAGGCGCGCGCTACCACGCCCAGCTAATTTTTTTTTTTATTTATTGTAGAGATGAGGTCTCGCTGCCTAGGTGGGTCTCGAACCCACGGGCACAGGCAATCCACTCACCTCAGCCTCCCAAAGGCGCGGGATTACAGGCTGAGCCACCGAGCCCGGCTAGGCATTAGATTCTTATAAGGAGTACGCAACCTAGATCCCTCTCATGTGCGGTTCACAATACTTCGCACTCCAATGAGAATTTAATGCCACTGTTGATCTGACATGAGGTAGAGCTCAGGCAGTAATGTGAATGATGGGGAATGGCTATAAATACAGATGATTCTTCTCTCACTCACCCGCCGCTTGCCTCCTGCTGGGCAACCCGGTTCCTTATAGGCCATGGACCAGTACCCTTGTCCTAGAGGACATTTGGAAATGTCTGGAGATATTTTGATTGTCACCCTGTAAGGAGGTTGCTACTGGCATCTAGTGAGTAGAGACTAAGGATGCAGCTAAACTTCTAACAGCACACAGGACAGCCCCTCACAACAAAAAATTATCTGACCTAACATGTCAGTGGTTGAGAAGCCCTGATCTAGAACAGTCCTTTTACTTTTTTTCCTTAGTGATACTGACCTTAAAAAAAATTGAAGAGAAATATAGTTTAGAATTAACAGTTTTAAAGTGTAAAATTCACTGGCATTTAGCACATTCACAATGTTGTATAACTACCATTTCTTTCTAGTTTTAAAACTTTCCATCATCCCAGAATATCTTGTATCCATCCATCAAGTAGTCACCCCCACAAGTTTCCTTTCCCCAGTCCCTGGCAACCACTAATCTGTCTTCTGTCTTTATGAATTTGCCTATTCTGGACATTTTATGTAGTTGGAATCATACATATGTGGGCTTTTGTGTCTGGCTTCTTTCACTTAGCATGTCTTTGAGGTTTATCCATGTTGTAGCATGTCAGCACTCATTCCTTTTGGCAGACAAATAATACTCCATTATATGGATTTATCACACTTTATTCATTCGTTGATGGGAATTTGAATTGTTTCCACTTTTGGGCCGTCGTGCTGCTTGTGCATTCATGTATGAGTCTCTGTGTGGACTATGATTTCATTTCTCTTGGTATATACCTAGAATGGGAATTGCTGAGTCATACGGAAATTCTATGTTTAAATTTTTGAGGACTTTCCATGATGTTTTCCACGGCAGCTGCACCATTTTACATTCCCACCAGCGATGGACAAGGGTTTCAATTTCTCTACATCTTCACCAACACTGCTTTTCTGTTTTTTTTATTTGTTTGTTTGTTTGTTTGTTTGAGTTGGAGTCTCACTCTGTCACCCAGGCTGGAATGCTATGGCATGCTCACGGCCACCACAGCCTCGACCTGCTGGGCTTTAGGTGATCCTTCCACCTCAGACTTCCAAGTAGCTGGAACTACAAATGTGTGCCACCATGCCCAGCTAATTTTTGTGATTTATTATAGAGATGAGGTCTCACCAAGTTGCCCGGGCTGGTCTCGAACCTCCGGGCTCAGGCAATCCTCTTACCTTGGCCTCCCAAAGTGCTGGGATTACAGATTGAGCCACCATGCCTGGCCAATATTTTTTTATTGTAGCCATCCTAGAGGGTATACAATGGCATCCTACTGTGATTTTGACTTGTATTTCCCTAATGACTAATGATGTTGAATATCTTTTCATGTGTTTGTTGGCTGTTTGTATTTCTCCCTGGAGAAATGTCTATTCAGATTCTTTGTCCATTTAAAAATTGGGTTGTTTGGGTTTTTGTTGCGTTATAAGAGTTCTGTATATATTTTGGATACTAGACGCTTATCAACTACATGATATACAAATATTTTTTGTAGGTTATCTTTTCACTTTCTTGATCATGTCCTTCATCACACAAAAAGTTTTAATTTTGATGAAATCAACTTTATTGCTTATGTAAGAATCGTATTTTAATTTTTCTAGCAACGTTTTGTAGTTTTCACAAGTTTTTCACCTCCTTAATTACATTTACTCTTAGAGTTTTTTGTTTTTGATCCTCTTATAAATGGAATTGCTTTCTTAATTTCCTCTTTGGATTGTGCATTGCTGAAATGCAACTGATTTTTGTGTTGGTCTTGTATTCTGCAACTTTGCTGAATTTGTATATTAGCTTTGGTAGTTTTTTTTGTGGATTCTTTGGTATTTTCAGGATCATGTCATCTGCTAGTAGAGATAGTTTTACCTATCCTCTCTGGTCTGGATGCCTTTTATTTCTTTTTCTTACCTAACTACCCTTACTAACACGTATCATGTTAGCTGTGGGTTTTCATAGTTACCCTTATCAGATTGAGCAAGTTCCTTTCTATCCCTAGTTTGTTGGGCCTTTTTATCATGAGACATTGCCTTCTTAAAGCTTTACTTTTTAACATGAAATCTTTCATGTATTTTTTTCTGACCAGTGCTAATTCCTAAAGAAAAGCCTCCAATCACCGTGGTTGGCGATGTTGGAGGAAGGATTGCCATCATCGTGGTATGTGGGTCTCTTTTATTATTCATTTTCATATTTGTCATTGTTATTCTGTTGACTTATTTATTAATTGTGGGCATATAAAAGGCCTAGGGATAGTGGCATGACCAGGTAAGTTTCCTTCAAGTTGGTGCCTTGTGCTAAATGTTTACTTTGACCCAGAAATTTTAAAATGTTACCATTAGTTTATTTAAAATTTGCTAACTACTTCGTTAACTAAATATTGTGCATCTGTTTGTCATAACGTGGGAAATTTTTTTGTGATTAAAGTAGGGTACAAAGTTGATTATATTAATAACTGTTTAAAACACAAGTCCTTCCACACGTCATAAAACCAGTGCACAAAAAGAGTACACTTAATGCCTGTAGTTTAAAGAAGAATAGAATGAATAGCTGGCTACCTGCTAGCGCATGTAAGGCATGGCGCATCACTGGGTACCCTGGAAGCCTCTGCTGGGCTCACCCTGGTCTGTCTTCTCTCTTCCCCTCAAAAGTTGTTGCTACCCTGAAAGCTGCCCATTTTCTTCCTTGTCTTTACAGTCTGCCTCGAGTACATATGTTCTTAAATGCTGTCTTGTATTGGTTGGCTTATTTTTGAGGTTTCTATAAATGATGTCTTTGTGTACTTCGTGACTTTTTTGTTTAGCACCATTGTTGAAATTTCCCGTGTAATGGCAGGCAGTTGTGCATTATTCTTTTTCACTGCTATATGGTGTTCCATGGTATAATTATTACACAGCTGATTTATCTGTTCTCCAGACATTGAACATATAGTTTTTAAATTTTCACACAATACTACTTTGAACATCCTTGGGACTTATTCTCCAGTGCATACATGCCTGGGAGTGGAGTTGAAGGTATGCCCATTTTCAGCTTTACAGGGTATGCCAAATTGTTTCCAAAGCAGTTGCACCCATTTCCCAATCCTCATGGTGAGTGCCCCACATTATCTGCAGTGCTTGGTAATTGTGTATGCACCTTTTTCAGGTTAGAAAATCTCCCACATCACCCTACAGGTAATAGCTGTCTGCTAATTTATTCCTTAATGGGCATAGACTACAGTAACAAGATGCTGTGGATTCAAAAGCACTTCTTCCCCCCTTTCTATTACAACTGCATTTTTTTCAAAAGTTTTGATTTTGAAGTAATTATAGATCCACAAGAAGTAGGAAAAAATGTACAGGGACATCCTGCATCCTCTTTACCCAGTATCCTCCATTTTGCCTAACTGTAGAACAGTAACATAACCTGGAAATTCTCAGTGTCACAGCCCACAGAGCTCCTCCAGAGAGCCCCCATTGTATGTGCACTGTTTGTATGTGTGTGTGTCAAGACACAGAAGTACCCCCTCCCCACAGAGCCATGCTGTCGTTTTCTGTGTGTGTGTGTGTGTGTGTGTGTGTGTCAAGACAGTCAAGACACAGAAGTACCCCCTCCCCTCCCCACAGAGCCATGCTGTCGTTCATAGCCACATCCACCACCTTCCGCCCAACCCCCAACTCTGATGATTCATTCGTTTTGTGCTGCTGTTAACAGGATATCTGAGACTGGGGTATTTTTTTTTTTTTTTTATTTATTGTAGAGATGAGGTCTCGCTGCCCAGGCGGGTCTCGAACCCGCGGGCTCAGGCAATTCACTCACCTCAGCCTCCCAAAGACGCGGGATTACAGGCTGAGCCACCGAGCCCGGCTGGGGTATTTTTAAAGAAGAGAAATTCATTATCTCACTGTTCTGGAAGCTGGAAGTCCAAGATTATGGTGCCAGCATTTGGTCTGGTGAGGGCCTTCTCCCCAAGTCCTCACATGGCAGAGAGTGCAGGAACAAAAAAGGACAAACTCTGTACCCTCATGTGGCCTCTGAGCGGGAGGGAGGGAAGCCTTTGTTATAGCAGCACAAGTCCATCATGGGGAGGAGCCAAGGGACCTAAATACCTCCCCAGACCCCACCTCTCAGCACTGTTGCCCTGGGGAGTGAGTTTCCAACACCTGAGTTCTGGAAGGACAGAAGCGTTCAGACCGCAGCACCTGGCAACCGCTCATCTGTCCTCTGTCTCTATGATGATTATTTCAAGAGTGTCATATAAATGGATTATACAATGTTTAGCCTTTGAGATGAACTTTTTCACTTACCAGAATTCCCCTGAGATCCATCCTGTTTTGTATATTAATATTTTATTTATTGCTGAGCAGTATTCCATGGATACAGGTACTACAGTTTGTTGAAGGACATTTGGATTATTTCTGGTTTTTAACTATTAAACCCAAAATTGCTATGCACATTCATGGATGAGTTTTGTGTGAACAGAGTTTTATTTTCTCTGAGGTAATCGCAGTTATCTGAGATAAATGCAGTTGTTGGTTTACATGGTAGTCGCAAGTAGGGGTCTTGTAGAAACTGTCGGATTATTTTCCAAAGTGGCTGCACGATTTTACCTGTTCTTGCAAGTGCTCATATACCTTTGTTCTGTCTGTGATTTGGCAGGATGACATCATTGATGACGTTGACAGCTTTCTTGCTGCAGCAGAGACCCTGAAGGAAAGGGGTGCATATAAAATCTTCGTGATGGCAACTCATGGCTTGTTATCTTCCGACGCCCCCCGGCTGATTGAGGAGTCTGCCATTGACGAGGTAACAGGGTCTGGCTGTGTCTGGGCACAGCTGCCCAGACACTTTGGCATATCCCAACCCTTAGTTACAGAGAGGAGGTGCAGGAATGAGCTGTTTGGTAGTCAAAGGATTCAAAACATGGGTTGTATTTGTGTTTAAATGAATATAAGCCGTGAACTCTACCACTTTTTTAAAGATACAGCTTTATTGAGATGTAATTCACATACCATACAATTCACCCATTTAAAATGGTTCAGTGGCTCTTAGAATGTTTGAAGCCACACAGTCTTTATCACAGTGATTTTAGAACATTCTCTCTCCCCACAAGGAAACCCTGTACCCATTAGCAGTCACTCCACATTTCCTCTCAGTTCCCTCAGTGCCTGGCAACCACTAATCTGCTTTTTGTCTCTTTAGATTTGCCTATTCTGGACATTTCACATAGATGAGGTCATACAATGCGTGGTTTTTTGTGTCTGGCTTCTTTCACTCAGCATAATATTTTCAAGGTTCATCCACTCTGTGACACGGATCAGTACTTTGTTCCTACTATAATGGAGTAATTTTCCATTGTATGACTATACCTCATTTTGTCTGTATCCTTTTGTTTTGTTTTTTGTTTTTTATTTTTGAGTTGAAGTCTTACTCTGTTGCCCAGGCTAGAGTGCAGTGGCACGCATGCTTACAGCCACCCCAGCGTTAACCTGCTGGGCTCAGGCGATCCCTCCGCCTCAGCCTTCCAAGTAGCCAGAACTACAGGCACACACTACCACGCCCAGCTAGTTTTTTAATTTATTGTAGAGACAAAGTCTTGCCAAATTGTCCAGGCCTCGCAGGCTCAGGCAATCCACTCACCTCAGTCTCCCAAAGTGTTGGGATTACAGGCTGAGCCACTGAGCCCGGCCTGTTTATTTATTTTTTTTTGAGTCAAGAGTCTCACTCTGTTATCCTGGCTGGAGAACATTAGCACAATCATGGCTACCATAGTCTTGACCTGCTGGGCTCAGGCGATCCTTCCACCTCAGCCTTCCAAATAGATAAAACCACAAGCATGCCCAGTTAATTTTTTTGATTTTATAGAGATAAGGTCTTGCCACGTTGCCCAGGCTGGTCCTAAACTCTGGGCTCGGGAAGTTTTCTTGCCTTTGCCTCCCAAAGTGCTGGGATTACGGGCATGATTTACCATGCCCAGTTCTCTTTCTACTTTGATTGAAATTTTTTTTCCACTTTTTAATTATTATGAATAATACTGTTGTGAACATTTACTTATTTAAATTTTTTTAGAGACAGAGTCTTATTTTGTCACCCAGGCTGGAGTGCCACTCAGTGGCACAGTCATAGCTCACTGCAGCCTTAACTCCTGGGCACAAGTAATTCTCTCACCTCAGCCTTCCAAAGTGCTGGTGTCACAGGTGTGAGCCACTACACCTGGCCTGCTATGAACATTTGAGTACAAGTTTTTGTGTGGACATGTTTTCAATTATCTTGGGTGCATACCTTGGATTAGAATTGCTGGGTTATATAGTAACTTTATATTTAAACTTTCAAGGACCTGCCAGACTGTTTTCCAAAGCAGCTGAACCATTTTTACATTTCTACCAGCAGTGAGTTGGGATTCCAGTTTCTCCACATCCTCATCAACTATCTGTCTTTTTGGCCATACCTGTCCTAGTGGGTGTGAGGTTCTCAAGTCTTAACCTAAGAAACACAGGTAGTGTCACAGTGCCTGGGAACATTGTTGAAGTTAGACTTGTCTTCCTGTCATAGAGAACCTCAGAGATTTGAAAATGTGTCATGTTTTTAGGTCAAACGATGAGGCTACTTGACTTTCTCATGCTCTTGGATTTTCTCGATTCACAGGTCGTGGTCACCAATACAATTCCACACGAAGTCCAGAAACTCCAGTGCCCCAAGATTAAAACTGTGGACATCAGCATGATCCTTTCAGAAGCAATCCGCCGGATTCACAATGGGGAGTCCATGTCCTACCTTTTCAGAAACATAGGGTTAGATGACTGAGAAGTTTTCCTTTTTCAAAATTCCCAAGGGCCAAACTGGAAGCATAAGGATGAATGCTGTGAGGGGTCGTGCTTGGTGGGATGTATTTCACAGGGGCTATTGTGTGTGTTCCTTCCTCTTCCCATGCCCTTCCTTCCTGTTGATTCCTATGAAGATAGACCAACTTTTTATGTCAGTTTGGGCGTTTGTGGGTTTGGGGGCAATTTTTATAGAAGAAAAACTTTATTCTCCTCTTCAATACAATAAGTTAAAATCTGATTTTTTTCATCTAACTGTTTAAAAGAATAACACTTGGAATACAATTTCTAAGCTCACAAACCGCCTTTTCCCAGAGTTGCTTAAGCCAAGTGTTTAAACAAGTTAATAAAATAACATGATCCACTGTATGATAACCTGCAATTAAAAAGCCAGATTATACTGTTGAATCTAGTAAATGACATTTTTAGAAATGCTTTTATAGACAAGCATATGGAATATGTGATTGTATTTATTTTCTGCAACTAAAGAAGGAATAAAACCTGTGTTCGTGTGTGTTTTTTTAAATTCTGTGTTTTGGCAATTGTTTTTTAACTGAAATAAAATGAAAGCTGAATATACATGCTGTGGATATCGACGTGTTTATCAGTTTATTAAGTTTATTCTTCTGCAACTTTTCTGGGGAATATGGTAAGCCTGTTAGGGATGTAATATTCTCTGTATTATGTAATATTCTCTGTATGTAATATTGTCCAAGACCCTGGAAGTTCCTAATCATTTGAGGCAGGAGAAGAGTCTGAACCTCAGGATAAGAGGCTGCAGGCAGGAGGGGCATAAGGGGGCTTAGACTACCATCTGATCTTGGTGTGGCTTTGCTCCCTTTTCCACAGCATGCCCTTCTTGAAACATGTTCTAGAGGAGTGAGATGCCAGGGGCATCCCAAGGGGCAAGTGACATGACTGTTGCTGTCAAAGTCTTAAGTATCCTTGGTCTGAGAGTTGAGAGTTTAGAACCAGAGTCCACCGGAATCGGTCCCCTGGAGCGCTATAGCCTGGGGTCACACCAGTGGGGGGGGGGGGGAACTGGGCTCCATTCATGGAGGAAGAACAGACTCACACGAAAACTGATTTCTGCCTTAAACCTTTGCTTTCCGCCTCGCTAGATTAGATCTGGAATAAAACAGCAGTTGATTTAGCACTTACCATTTGCCATGTCGGGGCTTCTCAGTGCTCCACAGAGAGCAGCGTGGCCGGGGGCTTGCCCAGAGCAGGTCTGGGAGCTCTGTGGGTGTGGAAGTGCCAAGTGCTCTGCTTCTGGAAGCTGCCTGTGTGTCCCACGGGCTCCCTCTCACCCTTCTCAGCACATCCAGTAGTGCCGCTCCCTCTCTGTTTACCCCTGAGGAAACAGCTTGGGAGAAAGGTATTCCCACCCCAAGACTTCAGATCCAGTGAGTGACAAGAGTCGTTTTCAAAATGTCCTTGCTATTGCAAACCTGTCCCTAGAAATGGGATCTCCCGATCTTCAGCATGAATGGGCTTCGGGGATACGCACTGAGGGCTCCTTCAGCTGGCGTGTCTCCAGTCAGTCGCAGGCCTCTGTTCTCCAGCCACATTTGGAAGAAGAGCTTTGGGGAAAGGGTGTCGCCACCCATGAGAAAGAAACCTGCTTGTGGCGTCGGGACTTCATATTAATTCTGTGAAATGGGATGAAGACTTTAGTGGCGGGTCTCACCTCTCCAGACACTGGGTTCATTTTCCCACCTTCTGCCCCTTTAATTACTGCCTTACCATTTTCTGTTATAGATGACAGTTGAGGAAGTCGCCATGTGGTTTAGAACAAGTGACACACTTTGAGCCGCCATGGGGCACCCCTTCTACCCCCCAACCCCCGGTGTGGCTCTGGCACAATGGCCCTTCCTGTTGCTGCACTAGCAAGGGAGGAGGGTACTTTTGAGCTCCTTCAATAGGGGGCTTCCTCCTGCTGGCTGTGTCCAGTGAGGTTTCACCCTGTGGGTTTTCCTGGCATGTCATTCTCCATGAAGAAAAGTCACATTGACAGACGTGAATGAAGCCAGGTACAGAGGCTCACACCTGTAATTCCAGGGCTTTGGTCAGCCGAAACGGGAGGATCGTGTGAGGCCAGGAGGTCGGCACCAGCCTGGGCAACATAGAAAGATCTCGTCTCTACAAAAACAAAAATTTAGCTGACCGAGTTGGTGCATGCCTACAGTCCCAGCTACTCTGGGGAGGCTGAGGCAGAAAGATCACCTGAGCCCAGGTCATCAAGGCTGTGATGAGCCATGATGGTGCCACTGCAGTCCAGTCTGGGCGACAGAGTGAGACCCCAACTTTTAAAAAAAGTGAATGAAAACAGATGTTAAAGTCAGGATCCTTCACCTCCAGAGAGACTCAAAGTTCTGTTCTAAGCTCCGGAAGGAGGCGAAGATGAGAAGGAACCCACATCCCAGTTGTGGCTGGAGCCTGGGGAGAGCAGAGCCTGGGAGGCTGGGCCGCTTCTCTGCCAGGGAGAGGGAAGACAGCAGAGAAGGGGAGAGGAGTGGAGCCAGCGGGCAGGGGGTGGAGGGCTCGAGCGGCGGGCCAGCTCCGGGCCTGTGGAGGAGTGCTGGGGGGCTCTGAGGGCCGCGGGAGCACATCTCCCTCCACCCGCCCCTCAACGCCCCTCTTGCCCTCCCAGGGGTCCCAGCTTTTCCGTGTAGGGCTTTGCTTCGGTCAGAGACGCCCTGTTTGCCACGCAGACCGCCATCTCCACGGAGCGGCCAAAGGGAAGGGGGAGGCGGCCCAGAAATTCTGTAACAGGAGAAAGGCTCATCGGTTCCAATCCTGGTTGTGACGTCATCGCTTGACGGACTTGTGGGTTGGACCAATGCTGTCGCGGCATTAAGAACACAGGATTTGCCCGAGCCCGCGGGTTCGAGACCCGCCCGGGCCACTTGGCGAGACCTCATCTCTACAATAAATCCAAAAATCAGCCGGGCGTGGTAGCGCGTCTGCAGTTCCAGTTGCTTGGAAGGCTGGGGCGGAAGGATCGCCGGAGCCCAGCAGGTCGAGGCTGCGGTGGCCGGGAGCGGCCACTGCACTCCAGTCTGGGCGACCGAGTGAGACTCCAACGCAAAACAAAAAACAAAAAAAAAACCACAGGATGGATACACACCAACTCAGTCACAACTGTGCCAGGGACGTTCATCCTTTGGCTTTCACAGTTTCCTTCCTTCAAGGTCCAGCACTGCGACCAGTCAAGTTCAGAGTCAGAAGAAAGCTTTCTGCTCCCCAGGCCAGCATTCTTCCAAACATGTCAAGCATACCCCGACCAAAGACCTCCCAAGTCCTTGATTTTCAGGTGTACAGTTAGGTTATTGATGCATGGTTTTTCTTCTTTTTATTTTATTTATTTATTTTTTGACTCAGGCTCTCTAACACCCAGGCTGGAGTACAGTGGTATGAACATGGCTTACCACAGCCTCAACCCCCCAGGTTCAGGTGATCCTTTCCCCTTAGCCTCCCAAGTAGCTGGGACTACAGGCGTGCACTACTACACCTGGTTAAATTAAAAAATTTTTTTTGTAGAGACATGGTCTTGCTATACTGCCCAGGTTGTTCTCAAACTTCTGGGCTCAAGCAATCCTCCTGCCTCCGCCTCCCAAAGTGCTGGGATTGTAGGTGTAAGCCACCACACCTGACCAGGAGTAGTTATATTAATTTCAGACAGAGCAGGCTTAAGAGCAATGAAAGTTAACAGAGATAAAAATAGGGCAATACATAATGATTAAGGGAGCCTTGTTCCAATAAGACATAGCAATTTTTTTTTTTTTTTTTGAGTTGGAGTGTCACTCTGTCAGCCCAGGCTGGAGTACAGCAGCACATTCATGGCCACCACAGCCTCAACCTGCTAGGCTCAGGTGATCCTTCCACTTTAGCCTTCCAAGTAACTGAGACTACAGGCATGCACCACCACACCCAGCTAATATTTTTATTTATTGTAGAGATGAGGTCTTGCCAAGCTGCCACGTCTGTTCTTGAACCCATGGGCTCAGGTAATCCTCTCACCTCAGTCTCCCAAAGTGTTGGGATTATAGGCGTGAGCCAAGACATAGCAATTCTTAACGTGTATGAGCCTCATAACAGAGCATAAAAATATATGAGGCAAAATTGAATGGAACTGCAAAGAAAAATAGATAAGTCCACTTTATAGTTCAAGACTTCAACATCCCTTATCAGAAATGGGTAGATCTAGTAGGGCAGAAAATCAGTAACTCAACAACACTATCATAACTATATAGAATTGAAATTTATAGACTACTTTATGCAATGACAGCAGAATACACATTCTTCTCAAGCTCACGTGGCTCATTCACCAAGATAAACCATGCTCTGGCCACAAAATACACTTTTTAAATTTTTATTTATTTATTTATTTGAGTTGGAGTCTCACTCCATCACCCAGACTGGAAAGCAGTGGCACACTCACAGCCACCCCAGACTGACCTGCTGGGCTCCGGCAATCTTTCCGCCTCAGCCTTCCAAGTAGCTGGAACTACAGGCACACGCTACCATTCCTGGCTCATTTTTTATTTATTGTAGATACGAGGTCTCACCAAGTTGCTCGGGCTGGTCTCAAACCTGTGGGCTCAGACAATCCACTCGCCTTGGCCTCCCAAAGTGCTGGGATTACAGACTGAGCCACCAAGTCCGGCTCACAAAATATACTTTAACAAATTTATTTTTATCTAATTTTTTTCCTACCTATGATTTCATTCATGATAAACTTTAACAATTTTTTTTAAACCAGAGTCTCACTCTGTTGCTCAGACTGGAATGCAGTGGCATGATCACAGCTCACCACAGCCTCAAACTCCTGGGCTTAGGGGATCTTTCCTCCTCAGCCTCCCAAGTGGCTGGGTCTACAGGCATGTGTCACCATGCCAGGCTAATTTTTTTTTTTTTTTTTTTTGTAGACATGGGGTCTTGGACTCCTGGCCTCAAGCGATCCTCCTGCCTGGCCCCTCAAAGTCCTAGGATTACAGATGTGAGCCACTACACCTGGCCTTAACAAATTTAAAAGAATAGGAATCATACAGTGTCTGCTCTCAGACTACAGTGAAATGAAACTAGAAATTGATAACAGAAAAATAACTGGAAAGTCCTATAATAGGGCAACCCTCTCGGGTCCCCTCCCACTTTGGGAGCTTTTCTGTCCTCTCAATAAATCCTGTTTTAAAAAAAAGAAAATCCGCCGGGCTCAGTGACTCAGCCTGTAATCCTGCGCCTTTGGGAGGCTGAGGTGAGTGGATTGCCTGAGCCCGCGGGTTTGAGACCCGCCTGGGCAGCGAGACCTCATCTCTACAATAAATCAAAAAATTAGCCGGGCGTGGTAGCGCGTGCCTGTAATTCCGGCTACTGGGAAGGCTGAGGCAGAAGGATCGCCGGAGCCCAGCAGGTCGAGGTTGCGGTGACCGGGAGCAGCCGCTGCACTCCAGTCTGGGCGACAGAGCGAGACTCCAATTCAAAAATAAATAAATAAATAAAATCCTAAAATATGTGGAGATTCAACAACACACTTCTAAATAACATATAGGTCAAAGAAGAAATCTCAAACAAAAAATTAAAATATTTTGATCTAAATAAGATTTAAATCACAACTTCTCAAAATTTGTGGGATGCAGTGAAAGCCATGCTCATAAGAAATTTTATAGCATTAAATGTATATATTAAACCGGGCACGGTGACTCAGCCTGTAATCTCAGCACTTTGGGAGGCCAAGGTGAGACAATTGTCTGAGCCTGGGGGTTCGAGACCAGCCTGGGCAACTAGGTGAGACCGCGTCTCTACAATAAACCAAAAAATAAGCTAGGCATGGTAGCACATGCCTGTAGTTCCAGCTACTTGGAAGGCTGAGGCAGAAGGATCATCTGAGTCCAGCAGGTCAAGGCTGTGGTGGCCATGAACGTGCCACTGCACTCCAGCCTGGGTGACAGAGTGAGACTCCAACTAAAAAAACAACAAAAAGATATATTAGAAGAGGAGTAAGATCTAAAAATCAATTATCTAAACTAACACCTTAAGAAAACTGAAAAAAAGAGTAAATTAAATCTAAATTAAGCAGAAGAAAATAATAAAAATTAAGGCAGAAATCAATAAAATTGAAACTGAAATTTGATAGAGAAAATTAATGACACCAAAAACTGGTTCTTTGAAAAGATTAATAAAATCAATAAGCTTCTAGCTAGGCAAATAAGAAAAAAGAAAGAAGAAACAAGCCAGACTCAGTGGCTCAGCCTGTAATCCTGCGCCTTTGGGAGGCTGAGGTGAGTGAATTGCCTGAGCCCGGGGGTTCAAGACCCGCCTGGGCAGGTGAGACCTCATCTCTACAATAAATCAAAAAATTAGCCGGGCGTGGTAGCGCACGCCTGTAATTCCGGCTACTTGGAAGGCTGAGGCGGAAGGATCGCTGAAGCCCAGCAGGTCGAGGCTGCGGTGGCCGGGAGCAGCCACTGCACTCAAGTCTGGGCGACAGAGTGAGACTCCAACTCAAAAAAAAAAAAAAAAAGAAGAAGAAGAAACACATTATTGATATAAATTAAATGAAATGAATGAAAAAGTAGACATCACTTTAATGTTCACTATGAACATTAAAAGGATAAAAAAGAAATACCATGAACAACTCTATGCCCACACATTTGATAAGTGATATGAAATAGTCCAATTCCTTGAATGGCTCAATCTACCAAAATGCATATAAGAAGAAATAGGTCATCTGAGTAGGCCTGTATCTATGAAAGAAATTGAGTCAATAATCAATAATCTTCCAAAAGAGAAAGCACCAAGTGCAGATGGGGTCACTGTCAAATTCTGTCAAACATTCAAGGGAGAAAACATACTAATTCCTTAAAATCTCTTTCAGAAGATGGAGAGGGAATACTTCCTAACTCATTGTATAAGACCAGTATCACCCTAATACCAAAACCAGACAAATAAGTTACAAAGAAATAAAACTAAAGACCAACATCTTTCACGAACATAGAAGCAAAAATCCTCAACAAAATATCTAAAAGTCCTGTCTCAGCCGAGTTCCGTGGCTCAGCCTGTAATCCTGCGCCTTTGGGAGGCTGAGGTGAGTGGATTGCCTGAGCCCGCGGGTTCGAGACCCGCCTGGGCAGCTTGGCGAGACCTCATCTCTGCAATAAATCAAAAAAATCAGCCGGGCGTGGTAGCGCATGCCTGTAATTCCGGCTACTCATAAGGCTGAGGCGGAAGGATCGCCGGATCCCAGCAGGTCGAGGCTGCAGTGGCCGGGAGCGGCCACTGCACTCTAGTCTGGGCGACGGAGTGAGACTCCAACTCAAAAAAAAAAAGTCCTCAGTCTCCTGGGCTCCACGGACCTTCTGCAGAAATGTATCAAAGGCAGACCTTGCACTCTAACCACAGGAATGTGGGCAGTTACCACACCATAGGTGACACAGCCCAAGAATCCAGCAGGGACAGGGAGGAGGAGGAGCCAAGGAAGACTTCACAGAGGCAGTGACAGCTTAGCACCATCTTGAGGGCTGGATAAGAGTTCACCAATCAGAGTGAGATGCAGGGGGACATTGAGGTTAAGTATGACTTAAACATTCAGTGACAAGCTGAGGGCAGCAGGAGCTGGGTGGCGGCAGGGCTAGGGCACCAGGTGCCAACCTTGCTCTTGATCTTAGGAGCAGTAAGGGCTACTGAAAGGTATGTTTTAAACAAGTGTGTTTAAAATGTCAAGGGTCAGCTGGGCTTGGTGGCTCAGCCTGTAATCTCAGCACTTTGAGAGGCCGAGGCCACCCAGGCAACTTGGCAAGACCTCATCTCTACAATAAATCAAAAAATATCCGGGCGTGGTAGTGCACACCTGTAGTTACGGCTTCTTGGAAGGCTGAGGCAGAAGGATCGCCAGAGCCCAGCAGGTCAAGGCTGCGGTGGCGGGGAGCGGCCACTGCACTCCAGTCTGGGTGACAGAGTGAGATTCTGACTCAATAAAAAATAAAATGTCAAGGATTAGATTAATAGGGTGTTCATTCTGGGAAAGAGAGAGTCTGTAGCTTGCTTTTTTCACTTCTGAGTGTAAGTGAAAGGCACTATGACTTTTCCTTTTCTTTTTTTTTGAAAGCAGGATTTATTTATTCTTATTTATTTATTTTTTTTGAGTCGGAATCTCACTCTGTCGCCCAGACTGGAGTGCAGTGGCCGCTCCCCGCCACCGCAGCCTTGACCTGCTGGGCTCTGGCGATCCTTCTGCCTCAGCCTTCCAAGAAGCCGTAACTACAGGTGTGCA
>NW_007087160.1:66929-68155 GCF_000164805.1 Carlito syrichta | reverse complement strand
GCGGGTCTCGAACCCGCGGGCTCAGACAATCCACTCACCTCAACCTCCCAAAGCGTGGGATTACAGGCTGATCCACCGAGCCTGGCTAAAAGCAGGATTTATTGAGAGGACAGAAAATCTCCCAGAGCAGGAGAGGACCCGAGGGGGCTGTCCACGTCTTTTCAATGGTCATAGTATTTCAGGATATTGAAGCTACCTATATATAATTAGGCTGGGTGTGGTGGCTCACACCAGTAATCCCAGCATTTTGGGAGGCCAAGGGGAGAGGATTGCTTGAGCCCAGGAGTTTGAAAGAAGCCTGGGCAATATAGCAAGATCTCATCTCTCCAAAAAAAATAAAGAACTTAGCCGGGTGTGATAATGCGTGCCTGTAGTCCCAGCGACTTGGGTGACTGAAGCAAAAGGATCACCTGAGCCCAGCAGGTTGAGGCTATGATTGTGCCACTACACTCCAGCCTGGTTGACAGAGTGAGACCCCCAACTCAAAAAAATAAAATAAAATAAAAAATATAAGGCCATGGGATAAAAATCTATGGGAGAGAACCCAGCCCTGCAACGTTGCCACTATGCTTAGAGATGAACACGTGTTGTTTCTAAGTTGGTTCTCCTCCTTGCATGCCTGCTCACACAGCCACTTCAATAGAGAACAACTAATTATCTTCATGTTCTGATCCCTGGGGAGGGATGAAGCTGCCCACGAGGTTGATCAACGCAGTTTTCCTTGAACTATGAGCCTAAAGTCACACAGATCTCCTTGGTGGCATCCAGAAGTTGGATGGGCTGAAGGGTGCAAGCAGCTTTAATCTCCAGGTTCCCCTCTCCACTTCCCACATCCCTTCCTCCTAAACTGCCTCAATAACGACTTCTGGCCCAGGAGGCAGTGGCCAACAGTCACGGGACTGGCTTTATAGACAGCCTCTCCATTGCAAAACCTAGGAGTGGCATTTGAGACATTTTTCAGACTTTGCACTCTGACGAACCCGTGATCCCCCCTGGACCCAGAACCCTCCCCAAGGAGCTGGCTCTTCTGGTCCTGCGACCCTCTCTCCCTGTGCGGGAAGATGTCTTCAACAACCTCATCCCCAGCACTCCAATCAGCAGGGCCCGTTCCCTAGCCCCCTGCCCGCCAAATTATTCCTTTAAAAAACCTAGCCTATGCCGGGCTTGGTGGCTCAGCCTGTAATCCCGTGCCTTTGGGAGGCTGAGGTGAGTGGATTGCCTGAGCC
>NW_007087160.1:56983-66809 GCF_000164805.1 Carlito syrichta | reverse complement strand
GGGAAAGATCGCCGGAGCCCAGCAGGTCGAGGCTGCGGTGGCCGGGAGCAGCCACTGCACTCCAGTCTGGGCAACAGAGTGAGACTCCAACTCAAAAAAAAAAAAAACCTAGCCTAGCCGGGCTTGGTGACTCAGCCTGTAATCCTGCACCTTGGGAGGTTGAGGTGAATGGATTGCCTGAGCCCGCGGGTTCAAGACCCGCCTGGGCAACTTGGCGAGACCTCATCTCTACAATAAATCAAAAAATCAGCCGGGCGTGGTAGCGCATGCCTGTAATTCCGGCTACTCGGAAGGCTGAGGTGGAAGGATCGCCAGAGCCCAGCAGGTCGAGGCTGCGGTGGCCGGGAGTGGCCACTGCACTCCAGTCTGGGCGACAGAGTGAGACTCCAACTCAAAAAATAAATAAATAAAAATTAAAAAACCTAGCCTGAAATTCCTGGTGAGGTGGATTTGGGAAATATCTTCCATCCCCCAGCTCTTGTGTTTATTAAAACTCTTGTGTTTATTAAAACTCTTTCTCCATTGCAACAACTGTTGTCAGTGTACCTACCCGCTTTTCTGGGTAGCAGGCAAAGGGCCTGGTCAGGCTATAACAGTAAGGAAGTCCCAAGTTCACTCACTACTCCCTCTGCTTGTGTGGGAAATTTCCAACTTTTGGCTGCCCTGAGAAGCCTTGCACTTGTAGCTTAGGACCCTCGTGGGAGTGTTTCCCTAGGCACAGACAGGCAGACAATATTTAGCAGGAATAAATAATAAATCCTGTGCTTGCAAAAGCAGGAGCAGATAAGCTGGAACCAGATCTGGCAGCTGGCATGAGAGATGCCCCAGACGGCTGAGCCTGCAAGCTGTTGCAGAATGACTGTGGGCTCACTTCAATCATGCAGCCTATTTCAGTCCTTCCCAGCTCGTCCCCAGGGTCTGCTGAGTCACGCCTCCTGCCAACCAAAAGTCCTAGGGAGAGGAAGCAGTGACTGACTGGTTCTGCCCTGAAGAATGCAGACAGGAGGAGGGTGGCTGCAATGCCTTGGTCACCATTTTGAGGCACTTAAGACACAAACTCCTTGGTGGCTCAGCCTGTAATCCCAGCGCTTTGGGAGGCTGAGGTGAGTGGATTGCCTGAGCCTGTGGGTTCGAGACCCGCCTGGGCAACTTGGTGAGTCCTCATCTCTACAGTAAATCAAAAAATTAGCTGGGCGTGGTAGTGCACGCCTGTAGTTCCAGCTACTTGGAAGACTGAGGCAGAAAGATCGCCAGAGCCCAGCAGGTCGAGGCTGCAGCGGCCGGGAGCGGCCACTGTACTCCAGTCTGGGTGACAAAGTGAGACTCCAACTCAAAAAAAAAAAAAGAAAAAAAAGCTCACAGATGTCCCCTCTCCTGCAAGATACAGATGGCTCCAGTCATCTTGCTTAGGCCCCACCCATCCCCCCTGGCCCCACTCCTGTTCTCATAAGTCTGGGGGACTTCTGCTTGGGACGGAAGAAGCTAAAGAGGCTAAGAGGTCCCCATCTTTCTTGGGGTGAGTCGATCAGAAGGGCTGGGTCTCCTGGTGCGATCATGCTGGGCCTAGTGGGATGGGAATGTGGGAGTGACTGGGCCAAGGGGTGGCATTTCCCCTTCCTCTGTGTCCTCTGCTGCCACCCTCCTCCTGTCCCTGTTCTTCAAGGCGGAACCAGCCAGTCACTGCTTCCTTCCCCTAGGACTTTTGATTGGCAGGGGGCACAATTATCTCTAAGTGGTTTATTTCCTTCTGAGACCCAGCCACGAAGAAGGGACCAAATGCTGTTGACTTAACTACTCTGTCTTAGAGACTCAGGTTGAGTACATCTGGATATATCCAGCTGGTTCCTTCCAACCCATGCAAAACAATCTGTCAGTTTATAGTACATTCTGAGCGATCGCTTGGGTAGTGAACACTGTCTGAGGCTACCTTGCTTAAAGGTGAGGGCGGATGGCAGGGGGGCAGTCTGAGCCCGCCTGAGGCTTACTGTCAGAAGTGACTTTATTGTTTCCTCTCTTCTGCCTAGTCCTTGGTGGGAGGGGATTAATCTTTACCTCGCTTCAGGGTTACCAAGTAACAGGAGCAGTTGCATTTGCAGGCCAGTGTGCGCCCGGTGGCAACTGCTCACTCATTAACACTTCTGCGTGTCTGGTTAAACTCCAAACGCTTTGCAAAGTCACGAGCCATGTCACTGAGCAGAGACATGAGACCATCGGCCAGCCCCGCTGTGTGCACTGATTTAATTAGCTAGTGAGCACCAGGCCCTGATAGAATCCAAATGGCATCAGGGTCGTGGAGACGGTGGGGCCAGATCTGCAGCTGAATCCAGCTCTGCCCCCTTACATGCCTGTGTCACGGCGGATGGCAGCCTCTTGGCCTGTCTCCTTGCCTGGGATAAGACAGCACCTACACTGCGTGGCTGCTCTGAGCACAAAACAGGATGGTGTGTAGGACAGCCAAGGGCAGGCTGTGGTGTTTGATAGATAATGGGTCCCTCTCTGACCCCAGGCAGACCCCTGGGGGCTGAACGGGTGGTCAAGTTAAGGGGTTTGGGACTCCTCCCTGGTCTAGAAAAAGAGAGCAGAAACGTTGGCAACAGGACCTCACGGCAGATAGTAAGGGGGATGTTTCTGAGACTGGGACTGTCGTGGTTGGAAGTGAACCATTATGCAGGAGTCACTGTCCCAAGTCCCCTTCAGTCCACTCACAACCTGGCGGCCACAAGTGGACATGGCTGCCCTCAGAGTGGTGTTGCCAGAGGGGAGGCGTCCTCCCAGTGCTCCACGCTTCTGATACAAATTAGATAGAGGTGAAGCCACCCATTGGGCAACTCCACCCTTTCTTTCTGAGACTCTTGGGGTTGCCTTGGGGTCCTCTAAACTCCATGCGTTCCCCCAACCCCTGCTGAGTTTAAAGACACTCCCTAGCCGGGCTCGGTGGCTCAGCCTGTAATCCCGCGCCTTTGGGAGGCTGAGGTGAGTGAATCGCCTGAGCTTGCGGGTTCGAGACCCACCTGGGCAACTTGGTGAGACCTCACCTCTACAATAAATAAAAAAAAAAAAATCAGCTGGGCATGGTAGCGCATGCCTGTAATTCCGGCTACTCGGAAGGCTGAGGCGGAAGGATCGCCGGAGCCCAGCGGGTTGAGGCTGCAGTGGCCGGGAGCGGCCACTGCACTCCAGTCTGGGTGACAGAGTGAGACTCCAACTCAAAAAAAAAAAGCCACTCCCTCTTCTTCTCCCCTCCCACCCTGCCAACTCTCCCACCCCATGCTCTGGGATCCGCTCCCCATGAGGGGGTGAGGGAGGGAAGTTGCACTGAAACAGGGCCCTGCACGCAGCCGCCTCATGGGCTGGAGAGGCCACCGTCCCGCTCGGTTTAATGATCAATTAATTCATTCAGTGCCGGGAAGCCCTTCCCGACCCGGTTTGCCCCTCAGTCCCTCCAGCTCAGAGCTGAGGCCTGCTGCAGGACGGCCATGGCTGACAACTCCACCAGCGACCTCCACGCTCCTGGGCCACAGCTGAGCGTGACTGATATCATTGTCATCACCGTGTATTTTGCCCTGAACGTAGCCGTGGGCGTATGGGTGAGAGGACCCGTGGCAGCGGCCCGCTGGGCTCTTGGGGTGGGCGCTCAGGGTGGGAACCGGGGTTCCCACGTCCCTGTGGTGTCAGCATTGGTCTCGCCTGTGACCCGAAGCCACTGTGTTCCTCTTTCCAGCCTGCAGTGGATTTGTTCAGAGACCTTGATCAAGCCCCTCTTTCACTTTGGGCAACGGCTTCTCCATCAGCAAAATGAGGAAAGTCTCTCTAATGGGCAACTGGGCTTTTATGCCTCTGACCAGCTGGGGTCCCTGGGCACTGCCCATCCTCCTCCTGGTCCTGGTCTCCACGGTGTCAGGTGTCTCCCAGGGAGAATGTCTGCCTGGACATTGGAATCCTGGGACTCCCCAGCTGCACCCAGAGCTGCTGGGTCAGATCGGAGGCAGAGGGTCATGCAGGGCCTGGGGATCTTTCTTGTTCTTTTTTTTTTGAGTTGGAGTCTCACTCTGTTGCCCAGACTGGAGTGCAGTGGCCACTCCCGGCCACCGCAGCCTTGACCTGCTGGGATCCGGCGATCCTTCCGCCTCAGCCTTCCAAGTAGCCGGAACTATAGGTGTGCGCTACCATGCCCGGCTAATTTTTTGATTCATTGTAGAGATGAGGTCTCGCCAAGTTGCCCAGGATGGTCTCGAACCTGTGGACTCGGCAATCCCCTCACTTCAGCCTCCCAAAGTGCTGAGATTACAGGCTTGAGCCGCTGCATCTGGCCGGGATTTTTATTTCTAACAGTTCCCTGGGGATTCACGTCCCACAGCCTAGCCTTATTTCATGAGCAACTCTCTCTTCCTTGATAAGAGAGAGAAGTGATTTGACCCCACCCACGGAGTCCCGGGGTGGTGCTAAGCAGGCAACATCTCACATCAGCCATCCTCCCCACAGCCCCCGGGAGAGGCCGGCCCCTGGGCAGATGAAGAAGCCGAGGCTCCGGGCCACACAGAGGGAAGGGGTCCTGCTTTAACCTGCTCTCGATGCTGACTTTGAGGCTTTCCTGGTGGCAAGGGGAACAGTACATTCCAGTTCATCCACTTCATGCTTAGGGCTTAGGGAGATTGGCTCCCCCACCTCAACCCCAGAGGCCTCTCTGAGCCCTGACATTCTTCTGGGGGAGAGTAAGTACCCCTCCCTATAGTCTGTAGCCGAGGGCCTGGAGGACAGGAGGTGGGTTGTGTCCCTCAGCTTTCTAGGCCTCGGTGTCTTGGTCTGTAAGATAGGGATACTACCTACCTCAGGGCGTGAGGTCTCCCACCAAGGGCCCTGCACAGGACTGTCCCCTGCTGCTGCCATTGGTTCTTTAGTAGTTGTTGGTGGTGGTGGTGGTTGTAGTCATGCTAGTCATGGTAATGGTAGTCGCGGTAGTAACCTTAGTGGTAGCAGGAGCGGTTGTAGTGGGAACAGCAGGAGTGGTCATTGAAATTAGTTATTGGCTGGGCATGGTGGCTCAAGCCTGGAATCCCAGCACTTTGGGAGGCTGAGGTGAGGGGATTGCCTGAGCCCACAGGTTCGAAATTAGCCAGGGGTGGTAGTGCGCACCTGTAGTTCTGGCTACTCGGAAGGCTTAGGTGGAAGG
This sequence comes from Carlito syrichta, assembly GCF_000164805.1. Classification (NCBI taxonomy): domain Eukaryota; kingdom Metazoa; phylum Chordata; class Mammalia; order Primates; family Tarsiidae; genus Carlito; species Carlito syrichta. Next base: position 61,639 of record NW_007087160.1, on the reverse strand, counting down.
ATTGCCAGAGCCCAGCCGGTCAATGCTGGGATGGCCGTGAGCGTGTCACTGCACTCCAGCCTGGGTAATGGAATGAGACTCCGACTCAAAAAAAAAAAAAAGAAATTATTTATTATATAATTAAATATTAAATCACAAGTAGTCTGTGCTGGCCGTCGGCAAAGCTGAGATCAAGTCCTGGCTAGACTGGGGCAAGTTGCTGAACCTCTCTGGGTTTCACGTCCCTCAAGTACATAGCGTGGGTGTCTGCAGCCCCCTCCTCAGGCTGTTCCAAGGAGCAAGGGGCCAACGGGTGTGACGATCTTTTGCGAAGGCGCCATACTCCTGTGAGAGGTGGTGACTGGGAACTCAGGAGAGGGGATGCCTTCGTGCGGCAGAACCAGGCAGTGGAGGCCTCCAGGATGAGGCGAGGTTGAGATCCCAGCAGGACCTGCAGAGAGAAGGAGGAGGGGAGGGAAGGCTTGCCAGCCACCGGGGTAGGGTATTTAGCAGGAAGTGCACATGCGAGAAGGATGTTCTGGGCACCTGAGGCCAGGTCCTTTGCTGCCCAGGGACTCCGGCCAGTGTCTCAAGTCCACTGCTCCCAGCTCAGTTTTCCTGTGTGCGGGCTGGTGCCCTAGGCAGCAGGGCTGCAGGAGTTCTGCCCTGTCCCTCCCAGCAGGCCAGGCTGGCCCAGGTGGGTGCAGATGACCAGAGCGTGGCAGGCGCATCCAGAAAACAGCAGGGCCAAGATGAGCACAGTGGCTCACGCCTGTAATCCCAGCACTTTGGGAAGCTGAGGCGAGAAGACTGCCTGAACTCAGGGGTTCAAGACCAGCCTGAGCAACGTGGTGAGACCTCATCTCTACAATAAATCACAAAATTAGCCAGGCATGGTGGCACAGGCCTGTGGTTCCAGCTACTTGGAAGGTCGAGGCAGAAGGATCACCTGAGCCCAGTGGCTTGAGACTGTGGTGGCCGTGAGCTTGCCACTGCACTCCAGCCTGGGTGACAGAGTGAGACTCCAACTGTCTCAACAGAGTGAGACTCAAACTCAAAAAAAAAAAAGAAAAAGAAAAGAGCAGGGCTGGGCAGGGGGGTGCTGGGAGCAGCGGCAGGTGCTCACAGCCCAGAGGCAGACAGTGCAGGCTAGGTGGGTGCAGCCCTGCAAAGATGCTTTGATGGTGGGCCTGGGAGAGCTCTGGGGAGGGCTTTTAAGGAGGAGATGTTCCTGGAGGAAGAGACTTTGACCTGAGCCTTTGCATTCATTAAGGTATTTGTTAACAAATGACAGAAAACCACTTTCAAATGAACTCTGACAATGAAGGAAATGTAATAGTGTCCACAGAGAAAAGTCCAGCAATAGGGAAGCCTTCAGGCGCAGTATGATCCAGGGGTTCACAGTATTGTCAAGGCTCTAGCTACACTTCACTGAAGTTCTCTCCATCCACACGTGGCTTTGTCTGGAACTCAATTTTCCTCATGCCAGAGGCAAGATGATCATACTAGTAGGTGAACCTGGGTTCAGACCATTACCAGTCAGGTTTCCTTTCATCTCTGAGACCCTCAATTTCCTCACTGGTAACATGACATCTACTTCATGGGGCTTTTGTGAAGACTAAAAACTTTACCCAGGGCCAGGTGCACTGACTCATGCTTGTAATCCCAAAACTTTGGGAGCCAGAGGCAGAAGGATCGCTTGAGCCCCGGCGTTTGAGACCAGCCTAGGCAACATAGTGAGGCCTCATCTCTACAAAAAAATAAAAATAAAATAAATTCCAAAAAAAAAAAAAAAATTATCCGGGTGTGGTGGTACAGGACTATAGTCCCAGCTACTTGGGAAGCTGAAGTGGAAGGACCACCTGGAGGTTGAGGTTGCTGTGAGCTGTGATTGTCGTGATCATGCCACTGCACTCCAGCCTGGACGATAGAGTGAGACCATGATTCAAACAAACAAACCAACAACAAAAAACTTCACCCAGGCCACGCACAGTGGCGTGTGCTTGTAGCCCCAGCTACTTGGGAGACTGAGGCAGGAAGATCTCTGAGCCCAGGAGTGCTGAGCTGTCATGTGATATGCCGATCAGGTGTCCACATTAACTCTGGCCTCAATATGATAAGCTCCTGGGAGCAGGGAACCACTAGGTTGCCTCAGGAGGGGAGAATTGGCCCAGATGGAAAACAGAGCAGGTCACAACTCCTGTGCTGATTAGTAGTAGGACTGCGTTTGTGAATAGCCACTGTGCTCCAGCCTGGGCAACATGGTGAGACCCTGTCTTTAAAAAATAAATAATTTTGGCTGTGTGTGGTGGCTCAAGCCTGTAATCTCAGCACTTTGGGAGGCCAAGGTGGGAGGATTGCCTGAGCCCGCGGGTTCGAGATCAGCCTGGGCAACACAGTGAGACCTTAACTCTACAATAAATTAAAGCATTAGCCAGGTGTGGTGGCACGCACCTGTAATTCCAGCTACTTGGAAGGCTGAGGCAGAAGGATCGCCAGAGCCCAGCAGGTTGAGGCTGTGGTGGCCGGGAGCATGCCACTGCACTCCAGCCTGGATGACAGAGTAAGACTCCAACTCAAAAAATAAATAAGTACATACATACATAAACACATACATGCCTGTAATCCCAGCACTTTGGGAGGCAGAGGCTAGTGGATTGCCTGAGCCTGCGGGTTCGAGACCCGCCTGGGCAACTTGGCGAAACCTCATCTCTACAATAAATCAAAAAATTAGCTGGGCATGGTAGCGCGTGCCTATAATTCTGGCTATTCGTAGAAGGCTGAGGCGGAAGGATCGCCGGAGCCCAGCAGGTCGAGGCTGCAGTGGCTGGGAGCGGCCACTGCATTCCAGTCTGGGTGACAGAGTGAGACTCTGACTCAAAAAAAAAAAAAAGTCATACAGGTAAAGCAGTCGGAACCATTCTGATACAAGGGGTACTCTGGGGACACTAACAAGGTGTATGTGAGTCACCAGAGCCTCAACCTCCTCATCTCCTTTCAAGGAGGCCAGGGAGCAATCCCAGTTGCTTTGAGACTGCACCTTCTGAAGTCCGTGATAAACCCTGAGCCAGGCACGACAGCTAAGGAATGTGATAGGCTCTTTGGCTTAGATGGATCACGGTCCCTGGAGTTGGAGACTGAGTTGGGGCCGCCCAAGCCAATTGCTGGGAAAGACGAGGCCCCTGCAGGAAGAGAAGGGGGATTCGCAGTTGGACAATTAAGTTTACGAACTTGCCACCGTGCGCTTACGTGGGTAGCACTGTACAGACAACTCAGGGAAGTTTTCTAACCTTGGAATATCAGTGTCTCACAGCTGTGTTCGTGTCGACGTGTGGCAGTGTCTTGTTGTGTGGCGTTCATGATTGCTGCTGCGTGTTTTTGTGTGCCATCACGAGAATGTCAGAGCTTGAATTAGAGCAAGGAACAAACAATAAAGTTCGGGTTAAACTTGGCAAGAGTGGAAGTGAAGTCAGGGACATGTTAGCCCAAGTTTATGGGGATAATGCCATGAAGAAAACCGGCAGTGTTTTTCTGAGGGGAGGGAAAGTATCACTGATGAAGAGAGGTCAGGATGGCTGGTAATGAGCAGAACTGATGAAAACATTGCAAAAATTCATCGAATTGTATGTCAAAATCATCGACTGACTGTGAGAAGCATAGCAAACCAAATTAACATCGATAGAGAAACAGGAAAATCTTCACTGGAAATCTTGGCATGAGAAAAGTGTGTGCAAAATGACCCTGAAGGAGCTCTTGCATCACAACAATGCACCAGCTCACACAGCACTGTCCGTGAGGGAGTTTTTAATCAGTAAACAAATAACTGTACTGGAACACCCTCTTTACTCACCTGATCTGGCCCCCAATCTACCTAAAGATACAGAAAATATTGAAAGGAAGACATTTTGATGATATTCAGGATATCAAGCAAGGGTAGTATGACGATAGTTCTGATAGCCATTCCAGACAAAGAGTTCCAATTGCAGGTGGACTAGGCGCTGGCATCAGTGTATAGCTTCCCAAGGGTAGTACTTCGAAAGTGACCATAGTGATATACAGCAATGAGGCATGCAGCACTTTTTCTAGGATGAGTTCACAGCCTTAATTGTCAGAGGCAATTGGCAATGCTCATTTTAGTCTTGAAAGATGAGGTGACGGGAAAATCATGACCTATGGGCAGCCCCCTTGGGTCTCCTTCCACTGGGGAGTTTTTCTGTTCTTTCAATAGATCCTGCTTTCAAAAAAAAAAAAATCATGAGCTGTGACCAGAGAAGCTCTGGAGTTGTGAAGTGCACAGCTTACGCATTTGGACATAGCAATCCTGGCCTAGACTTGTGAGAGTCTTGAGACCAGGCTGCATTCAGTACAGCAAGATCACAGCACACAAAGCAAAAGTGGTGGGAGCTGGGGGTGGAGAGAAAGAGGCAGGGAGCACATCAAAACTTTGAAGCTGGGCATGGTGGTACACACCTGTAGTCCCAGCTACTTGGGAGGCCAAGGCAGGAGGATTGCCTGAGCTTGGAAGTTCAAGAATAGTCTGGGCAACATAATGAGACCTCATCTTAAAAGTAAAGAAAGAAATAAAAATTAATTCATTAATTGAAAAATAAAAGCCGGGCTTGGTGGCTCAGCCTGTAAGCCCACGCCTTGGGAGGCTGAGGTGAGTGGATTGCCTGA
>NW_007087160.1:54683-56894 GCF_000164805.1 Carlito syrichta | reverse complement strand
CGAGGCGGAAGGATCGCCGGAGCCCAGCAGGTTGAGGCTACAGTGGCCGGGAGCGGCCACTGCACTCCAGTCTGGGTGACAGAGTGAGACTCCAACTCAAAAAAAAAGAAAAGAAAAAGAAAAAAGGTTTGAATGGTGGGTCCATGCAGTGAGGCTTAATTCTCCTAAGGATAGGGCAGGAGAATTAAGTCAGGAGAGAGACCTGCACACTGATCGATATTCTGTGATCAAGCCCCATGTATGTTTTGAAAAAGAAAAGCAAACTATATATCCAAATACACTCCTGTGAGCCTCCTTTCAAATTTCTTCTTTTTGCTTTTTCACTTCTTTTCAATTTCTCCCATCCAAATAGCACTAAATGGAAGCTTTAAAAAGCCACATAATCACGGACCCTTTTTGAACACTTGTCAGGCACCATTCTTGGCGTGTTGCATGTACGAGGGGGGACAAAAAAAACTAATAAACAAAAGACGAAATTATCTTTTGGAAGGCGGGTGCCTTGTATTACAGGCTTCCCCGCTAGGTAAGTGTTCTAGGAACCCATTGGCATCAGTGTACCAGCTACCGTTGTTGTGAGAGGCTGATTTCAGCTTTAGTGAATTTTTTGGGAGATTCTTTTTTTCTTTTTTGAGTCGGAGTCTCACTCTGTCACCCAGGCTGGAGTGCTGTGGCATGCTCACGGCCACCGCAGCCTCGACCGACTGGGCTCTGGTAATCCTTCCACCTCAGTCTTCCAAGTAGCCAGAACTACTGGCACGTGCTACCTCACTCAGCTAATTTTTGATTTATTGTAGAGACAAGGTCTCGTCAAGTTGCCCGGGTGGGTCTCGAACCCGCGGGCTCAGGCAATCCACTCTCTTGGGCCTCCCAAAGTGCTGGGATGACAGACTGGGCCACCGAGCCTGGGCCCAACTTACCTAACAGAAAACTCACCGCTTCAAAGTGTGCCATTCATGGCATTTAGCACACTCACAATGTTGTGCAACCGTTGCCCCTAGCTAGCTCCTCAATGTTCTTGTCACCCCAAAAGGGAACTTCCTCCCATCAGCAGTCACTCCCCATTCTTCCTGCTCCGCAGCCCCTGGCAACCACTCACCTGCTCTCTGTCTCTACGACTTTGCCTGTTCCAGGCATTCCACACAAATGGAATCAGACAACATGTGACTTTCTGTGTCTGACTTCTTTCACTTAGCATCAAGTTGTCAAGGTTCATCCATGGGTCCCAACGTCATTTTTCTTGATGACTGAATAATACTTCTTTGTATGGATGCACTACAGTTTGTTTATTCATTCATTAGTCAGTGGAAATTTGGAATGTTTCCACTTTGGGCTATTATGAATAATGCTGCTCTGCACATCCTGGGTAAGTTTTTGGGTGGATGTGTGTTTTCAGCTCTTTGAGGCATATACCTAGGAGTGGAATTGCTGGGTCATGTGATGACTCTATGCTTCACTTTTTGTTTGTGTGTTTTGTTTTGTTTTGTTTTGAGTTGGAGTCTCACTCCGTCGCCCAGGCTGGAGTGCAGTGGCACGCTCACGGCCACCCCAGCATCAACCTGCTGGGATCCGGCGATCCCTTCCGCCTCAGCCTTCCAAGTAGCCGGAACTACAGGCGTGCTACCATGCCTGGCTAATAGCGTTTTGTTTTTGGAATCAGTCTCATTCTGTTACCCAGACTAGAGTGCAGTGGCACAATCACTGCTCACCGCAGCCTCGACCTCCTGGGCTCAGGCGATCCTTCCGCCTCAGCCATCTGAGTAGGTGGGACTACAGGCACGTACTACCACACCTGGCTAATTTTTTGATATATATATTTTTTGAATTGGAGTCTCACTCTGTCGCCCAGACTGGAGTGCAGTGGCTGCTCCCGGCCACCGCAGCCTCGACCTGCTGGGCTCCGGCGATCCTTCCGCCTCAGCCGTCCAAGTAGGTGGAACTACAAGCGCGCACTATCACGCCCGGCTCATTTTGATTGATTGATTTTATTTTATTTAATTTTTACTTTTTTGAGTTGGAGTCTCACTCTGTTGCCCAGACTGGAGTGCAGTGGCCGCTCCCGGCCACCGCAGCCTCGACCTGCTGGGCTCTGGCAATCCTTCCTCCTCAGCCTTCCGAGTAGCCGGAATTACAGGTGTGTGCTACCACGCCCGGCTAATTTTTTTATTTTATTGTAGAGATGAGATCTCGCCTGCCCAGGCAGGTCTCGAACCG
>NW_007087160.1:47564-54443 GCF_000164805.1 Carlito syrichta | reverse complement strand
CCACTCACCTCAGCCTCCCAAAGGTGTGGGATTACAGGCTGAGCCACTGAGCCCAGCTTGATTTTTTTGTAGAGACAAGATCTTGCTATATTGCCTAGGTTGGTTTCGAACTCCTAGGCTCAAGCAATCCTCCCACCTCGGCCTCCTAAAGTGCTGGGATTATAGGCATGCGCCACCATGCCCGGCCTGCTGGACTTTTGGGGGCACTGCCACACCATTTCTGCCATGGTAGCACTATTCTACATTCCCACCTGCAATGCACAAGGTTCCACTTCCTATCTCTTCTTTCTGTTCTCGCAGTCCTCTTATCGGGCCAGCAGGAACACAGTGAGCGGCTACTTCCTGGCAGGCCGGGACATGACGTGGTGGCCGGTGAGTGTCCCCTGACTTCTCCCACCCTGTTCTCTGTCCATGGGGTCATGTCTGACCTCTAGGTCAGTCGGCACCTGCATTCCTGAGGTCACTCCCTGTGTCTTCCTCATCCAAGGTCACCGCCCAGGCCAGCTCAGTGGTGCAGGCCTGAGCCTGGTGAGAGGTCCCTGAACTGGGAATACAGGGCCAGCTGCTAGGAATCATGTAAAGGGTGAGGGTTTGGCATCTGAAACCTACATCTGCTCCTTAGCTGTGCAGCCAGCTGCGGGTGCAACTCACACCCCAGGCTTCTCATTGGTGAATTGGGAGCGGGGCCCTCCTTTGGTTTGAGAGGATGAAGGGGATGCTGAGGCCCAGCATGGGGCTGGCACTGTGGGCCTGCCGCTGATGCGTTTCCATCCCTCTCCTTCAGATTGGAGCCTCCCTCTTCGCCAGCAGTGAGGGCTCTGGCCTCTTCATCGGACTGGCAGGCTCAGGCGCGGCTGGAGGCCTAGCCGTGGCCGGCTTCGAGTGGAATGTGAGTCCCAGAGGATGGGTGCAGCCCGTGGGAGGGGATGTGGCCACCCTGATGGGCCCTGGATGGTGTCAGCTGAGGTCCAGGTGGGCCCTGTGCAGTGCTATTCCTGGGCAGGTCTGGTCTTCAGAACATCAAAGCTCTGGACAGCGCAGCTGGTAGGGAGCTGTGGGCCTTGGCCCAGGCCATCTACCTACAGAAGCCCAAAGAGGAGAGGAGGCCGCCCAGGGTCTCATAGGCGGCAGGTGGGACTGGGAAAAGCCAGGCTGCAGACCGCTAGTCCCAGCTGTACCAGCTGTTTCTGGAGTGGGGCCGTGGGAGCCGCGGCCACGGCCCTTACCCGCCTCTTTCCCTGCAGGCCACATATGTGCTGCTGGCGCTGGCGTGGGTGTTTGTGCCCATCTATATCTCCTCAGGGGTGAGTCTACTCCTGGGGCCTCCGGCTGGGGTCTGGGCCTTGGTTCAAGTTGGTGCTGGTGATAGGCAGGACGTCTTTGGCCTCACGTCACAAGTGGGTGAACTCTCAAAGCTGGTTGCTATTAGTCCAACCAGCATGCCTAGTGACCCACTGAGGCAGGTCCTCTTGGACCGTAGCTTGTTGCCTCATCACCTGGTTTCCACGGCCTTTGTGCTGCATCTCGGGGACGAGGCTTCATCCACCTGGGGGCACAGGCCACACACCTGGGCTGCACAGTCAGGTTGCACACCTGGGCGGCCTAACTGGGCCACCCACCTGGGTGGCACACCTGGGCCACACACCTGGGCTGCACCATGCTTGACTCTGCCCACTCCTTCAGCCCCAGCCCTGCGGTCACTAAGTCCAGCCCACTTCCTGGCTCTCAATCCGTTCCATGCTCTACCCTCCTTCATCCAGCCCCGTCATGGTTTGTCTGGATTTGTTGCAACAGCCTCTACACTTGTCCCTCTGTCCCAAGCCACAGCCTCTCCCATTTTCTTCATCCCAGCCCCGAAGAGTCCATCTCAGCCTGCTACTCCAGGTCTGGAACCCTTGGGATACTGTCAGAGCTCAGCCTGGAATTCAAGGCTGGCTGCTGGGGCAGTTGTGGCTCAGTGGCCTGGGCCTTGATTTTGAGAAGCTCCCAGCTGCTTCACTGTGCAGCCCAGGTGTGTGATCTAGGTGTGCCACCCAGTTATACAGCCCAGGTGTGCAGGTCAGGCGTGTGGCCCAGGTGTGCTACCCAGTCATACAGCCCAGGTATGCCACGTGAGTGTGCAGCCCAGGGGTGCGGTCCAGGTGTGTGACCCAGGTATTCAACTCGAGTGTGAATCCCGGGTGTGCTGCTCAAGTGTGTGGCCCAGGTGTGCCACTCAATTATACGGCCCAGCTGTTCAACGTGAGCGTGCAGCCCAGGTGTGCCGCCCAGTTATACAGCCCAGCTGCTGCCCAGGTGCTTCCTGGACCAGGGACTGGGACAGGCCCCTGCCCTGAACACTGGATGTCGTCTTGGTGAGTGCTCAGTCCCCACTCCCCTGTGCCTTCCCAGATCGTCACCTTGCCTGAGTACATTCAGAAGCGCTACGGAGGCCAGCGGATTCGCATGTACCTGTCTATCCTGTCCCTGATGCTGTCTGTCTTCACCAAGATATCGGTAAGCTGTCTCCCTCCAGCTTTGAGCCAGTGTAGCCTGGAAACATTCCCAATCTGGGGACCGCTCGAATGGACCTGACATCCTCTCATCCCTCTCTGCCTTGTTGAACAACTTAGGTGAGGCCCAGAAAGGGACAACAACTTACCCAAGGCCACACAGCGAGTCTAGGATGGCCGATCGGGGACCCTGGGGTGTAGGCTCCGCAGCTGGTGGCAAAACTCAGTCAGGTGACTACTGCTTTGCCTCAGGCTCTAGACGTGGGGGTGTGAGGGCAGTTCTCGTTGGGAGGGGTTGGTCCGGGGACTGGCCCGGACTTCCCACTAGGGGACGCCAAAGCCCATGGAGTCTCAGCCCACTTTGCGTCTGCACTGAGCTGGCCTCCAGCCTCTCACCTGAGCAGGTCAACCCTATCACTCACACCTTCCCTTGGGGGACCTGGTCCCGCCCCACGGGACATGAAGAGCAGGAAGCACATCTTGAATGTCTGAGGAGGAGCTTGGGACTTGTCCTGGCCCTCAATCTTACAGAGAGGGAAACTGAGGCCCAGGGAGAGGAAGGAACCTGGTGACTCAGGGCAACACCAGGCCTTCCAGCTCTCACTCCGAAGCCCTGATGCATCCAGCCTCTGTTCGGCTCCAGGACTCTGAGGGGCGCTGGAGTCCCGGGGCTGCTGGTCCTGGCGGAGGGAACCTAGACTAGACCCTGAGCCTTGGGTTCCTCGCTCGCAGGGAGGGGTGGCAGAGCCCGCCTCTCAGGGCTGGCGTGAGGGTTGACGGAGGTTGGTGTGCCACGCGAGACGTGCTCTGTGAGGCTCAGCTTTCTTCCCAGTGGTGAGGTTGCCTTCCGGGCCCTCTTCCTTCCGCTCTGGGACTAGGAAAGCCTAGGTGTGGCGTCGAGTTAGTGGAGGGGATGCAGGGAAGGGAGGCCACAGAGTAGAGGCCTCACCGGCTGCCAGGAGCTTGGGCGGGGCTACCTGAGAGTGAGGCCCTGAGAGGGTCACTAGGCCCTGAAGGGGCTCCCACCCAGCATCTGGCCTGCCCTCTTCCCTCCTGGGCCTTCCCTCTGCAGCCTTGGCCGGGCTTCCACCTGCACTGGCAACTCCAAGGCGTGGCCCAGAGCGTCTTGTCATTCGTGTGGGCAGGTTTCTGGGGGCAGCTGGCAGCAAGCTTGGCACTGCCATCTTTACTAGATGCTTTCAGAATGTCAGAAGAGGTTTTCTTCCTCTGGGATCTATTTCATGTCCAGAGGGCCTGGCTTTGGGCCACCCCTGAGGCTGACTTCACACTCCTCCTCCCCCTCACATTTCCCCCACAGACAGGCCCAGCCACCTCCCTGGAATCTAGGGACACAGCCATAAATAAGACCTGGTCCTCAACCCACCAGGGGCTCACACTGCAGTGGGAGGTAGACGGATAAATAGGATGGACAAGCATGAACCTTGGAAGAGGAAGTGGTGGGACTCGCTGGGGCTGACATTTGAGATGGGCCCTCATGGAGACAGGAGTACTGATGGGGGAGGGGCAACAAATGCCAAGGAGAGAGGTGGGGAGGTGTAGGGTGTGTCTGGGGTGGCGGTTGGGATAGGAAGCCTAGACTCTGTCACTACATCAGACACTTCTGGGGACCAGTCAGGGAAGAGTGTGAGGAGAAGCTGGGAGTGAGGTCATAGGGAGTGGTGGGGACTGTGGCAAATCAGCATTTGCACAAAACAGACCCAGTGCCACATCTGGCTCTCAGGCCTGCAGTGAGAGATGAGACTGGAGAGCTCTGAATGTAAGAAGCCAAAGTGCCCAATGGACACTGGGGGCTTTAAGCAGGGGCATGACATGGTCAGGTTTGTGTGTTAGTGCTTTCTGGAAACTCCCAAAGGATGGACTGGAGAAGAAAGAGACACAGGAGGGGAGGTCTTCGAGGAGGCAGGGTCCAGTGAGTAGGCGAAGTTGAGCCATGGGCACAGGGCTCTTTTACCCATTTCATCCTGCTGATGTCTCCGTGGCAGTTTCTACCTCACATTAGGGGCACGCTCAAAATAGGTGGCATGGATGGGGCTTCCAGAAAGGCAGAAGGAAGAGCTTAATGATGACGAGAGCTTGCAGATGAGATGGTGAAGGCTTAGAGTGGTTGTCACTTGCCAAAGGTCACAGCAGATCAGGCGGAGACCACAGTTAGAACTCAGGCCTCTGCCTACTGGTCCAGGGGCCCGGATGCCACACTGCTGCCCCAAAGGGCCAGGACATGGCCCTTCAAACTCCACTTTGTGGAGTTTCCCCAACGGTAAAGCCGGGAGCACCCACTCCCTTCAAGCCTGGGCTTCAGAACCGACACTTGGGCTGCTTGGACGAAGCAGAGGGTGAGGCTTGAGGAATGCTCACTGCTGGGCTTGTTTAGGAGAGGACTGGCCACCCTGGCCGACAGCTCTGGATCTAAGCCATCTGAAGCGCATGCGCCCAGCCAGCCCTGACCTCACTGGGCTCAGCCTCAGCAACGCCTGGCGCATCTGCACGCCCAGCACCCATCCCAGCCCAACCTGTCCAGACAGAGATCACCGGGCCTGCCTGCTGGGTCCCTCGGGCAGCAGCACTAGCCTGGGTGGCGGGGTGTGGAGAATGGCCACCCTGACCCTGGGACCGGGGTGGGGACCACAGTCCAGCTCCATCACCATGGGGCTCTGGAAATCGGGAAGCAGGTATAAGGTCCTAGGTCACTTGGAGTAAAGGTTCTCCAGGGTATGGCCCTGTTGTCTTGCTGGTCTCACTGTCTCTCTTCACCCCATTGCATGCACTTGCTCCAGTCCTACTGGCCTCTTCCAGGCATGGTCCGACCTCAGGGCCTTGGTACTTGCTGGGGCCTCTGTCTGAACTCTCTTCCCTGGATGTCCCTGTGGCCCCCTCGTGTCTCTGGTGTTTGAAATCTCTCCCCCTTTACCTTTGCCCCAACAGGCCCCGCCCCCTGACCCACTACCCCTGTTGTGTGCACTTAGCATCTTCTGGAATGTTGAATAGTAGCTTAGAATGTCTAGTGTCTGTCCCTCCCATTTTTTCTGTTTGTTCATGCCTCATGGGACTGAGTGACAGAATACATATGGGTTCCTTTTTTTCTGAGAAGGGCCAGATAGTGAATTACTTTTGGCCTTTTGGGCCATATGGTCTCTGTCCCACCTCCTCAACTCTGCCGTGGACCCAGCATGACTGGCTTTGGCCTGTGGGCTCTGAGTGCCACTCAGATCTATGAAAATGTATCTACTGACTTCTGCACCTACTGTGTGCCAGGTCCTGGGTGAGGCCTCCGTTCCCATAGACATTTTCTAGGCAGGCAAGGAAACAGGTCAATAAAATAATAACAAATGATAAAAGTGTTCTAAAAGAAGCCAACATGGGATGGAAATGGAGCAGGAAAAGAGCAGAGCAGGGGGTGGGCACACGGGGGAAGGGATCTGAGACAAACAGACATGCTGGTCCTGCAGCAGTCTCTGGGGGCCCAAAGAGGTGGGTCGATCCCAGAGCTTGGACGCTGGTGGGGCTGGAGTGCATGGGGTCGGGAAGAGGGTAGTGATGACCAAGAGGGGAGGGACAGCCAGGACTGTGCAGGTCTCAGCAGGGCCGGGTGGGCCTTATTCCTCAAACGGTAGAGACGTAGACACCCTGGTTTCCCCCCCTGAACAAGCCCCTGCCTCGTAGGACTGTGGGATTTTGACAAAGTCACTTCACTTCTCCATGCCCAAGTGTCCCTTCTGTGGATTGATCATCACACCCACCCCACAGAAGGCTGCGAGCACTGGGTGAGACACCGAGTAAGATGCTCAAGACAGTACGTGGCACACTCGAACTTCAGTCATTTATCGAAGGTGGCAAGTCGGTGAGGGCTTTCTGGGGGACGATCTGAGCTCTGAAAGACCGGCAGGGTTTCTGGGCACAAGATGAGGGGAGACCTGTGAGGGGTCCTGTTTGGGGAGGAAGGTGCAGGGAGGTGGTGAGGCCACTGGGTGGGGAATCAGTGGGAGCCATCATAGTGGGCAGACGCCTCTGGCAACAGCCTGGAGCAGGGAAAGCCGGCAGGTTTCAGAACAGGGACTGATCAGTGGCTCCGGAGGCCCGATATGCACCTGCCTCCATTCCTGGAGGCTGTGCAGGGTCCAGTCTGCAGGGAACATGGCAGTTAAGCTCTCGCCCTCACACCTTTGTCTGTACTGTCCCCACATCGGTCATTACTCTGTGGGACCTACCGACATGGAAGGAAGGGAGGACGGAAACAAGGAGGGAGGAAGGAGGGGCGCAGAAACTTTCCCCGAGGAGCAGTGAGGCTGAGTTTTGAGAGATAACAGGGCAGGATCGGTGGCTCAGCCTGTAATCCTGCGCCTTTGGGAGGCCGAGGTGAGTGGATTGC
>NW_007087160.1:40116-47232 GCF_000164805.1 Carlito syrichta | reverse complement strand
AAAAAAAAAAAAAAAAAGAGAGAGATGACAAGCAGAGACAGGAGGTTCTGGGGCAGAAGAAGCTTGTGAGCCTGGAGGCAGCCGAATGCTGGGTGTGGAATGAGGGGCGGTGTGTCTGGTGGGGCCAGAGTCTGAGACCAGGGCTCTGTCCAAGGGCAGAGTGGGTCCGGCAAGGGGTCTTGAGGCTGGAGAACGATGAGTGTGGGGCTGGTGCTGTGGGCTTTCTAGAGGCCTCCTCCCCACTCCCCACCTTCCCTGGCCTGGCAACTCCAATCTGATATCTACCAGGGGCCTGCCTTTGGGGAAGTCCCCTCCCCTTCTGGGGCCTCAGTTTCTCTTCCAGTCTGATGGGGCTGGGCTTGAAAAGTCCTCCCTGCTCTGCTATCTCCGGGCTTCTATGCACCAGCTGGAGGTGAATACCATTCCCACCTCAGCCTCCCCTGGACCCCTGGACCACCTCTTCGAGACACACACACACACACACACACACACACACACACACACACACACAGTCGGAGCCAAGGTCCAGTGTGAGGGGGTCAGGGTTCTTAAAGAGCCTGCTGAAGCCGGGCGCAGTGGCTCAAGCCTGTAATGCCAGCACTTTGGGAGGCCAAGGCGAGTAATTGCCAGAGCCCACAGGTTCGAGAACAGCCTGGGCAACTTGGTGAGCCCTTGTCTCTACAATAAATCAAAAAATTAGCTGGGCGTGGTAGCACACACTGGTAGTTCCGGCTACTTGGAAAGCTAAGGCAGAAGGATTGCCTGAGCCCAGCAGGTTGACGCTGGGGTGGCCATGAGCATGTCACTGCATTCCAGCCTGGGCAACGGAGAGACTCCAACTCAAAAGAAAAAAAAAGTCTGCTGAAAGTTTGTAAACTGGCTGGTCTGCCAGGAGAGGGCAATGGAGGTGCCTGGAGGGAGAGGTGCAGGGAACTTGGCCTTTGAAACCAACTTGTCTTGCCTGGGCTCTGTGTCCCTGAGGCTGGGGAGGCAGGGCTGGTCTGCTTCAGATGTGGCCAGGCCCTGAGGGAGCTCAGAGGGGCCTGGAGCCAGCAGCCGGCGCCTGGGGCAGATGTGTTCCCACCAGCGAGCTCCCGGAATCCCAGCCTGGCCACAGCCTTCTCTGGAAGCTCTTGGCACCAGAGGCCATGTGCCAGGTTATCTCCCCTCTCCCAAGCCAACATGGAGTGGCAGGTTTGGGAACTGGGGGAGGGGGTGGAGCAGGGTGGGGCCTGTTACCCGGCCCTGAGTCCCTCGGCACAGAGTCTTGCCCTCTGCTCTCTGGGCCTCAGCTGTCAGTCAGGTGCTGGGACCACAATCTGCCAGACCCATTTGAGCACCAAGGCTCACTGCAGGCTGTGGCTTCCGCCCAAACGGGCCTAGGTTCTGGGATGGCAGGGGCTGGATCTAATCCTGCCCTGAACAAGCACCTGAGACACGGGCCTCTGAACCACTCCTGGCTTCAGTTCCAACCCTGGGGTGCAAGACAACCCTGGGGTGGCCCCAGCCCACCCTGGCACACACACTTCCTGAGGGGTCTTAGTCCTCACAGCCTCCCCTATGAACACCTGATCAGGCTGCCCCTGGGAACCGAGGGGACAAGACTCTGCCTTTTATACACCCCCAGGGCCGGGGCCAGATCCAATAACAACACTGCTCTTGGGGGGGCACGGCCACTTTGGACTTTATTAGTAACAGTAACGTCCCCTGACATCCGCACACAGCCCACAGCTTGCTCACCACAGTTCCTCCTCCACCCTCACAATGAATGGCCTCCCGTGAGGCAAGTGGGCAGGCAGGGGGGTGGCCCCAGGACGGGTCTTGCCCGAGGTGACGCGGCGAGTGGCTTCTGAAGCCCTGGGTCTAATGGTGACCCAGACGTCCACACAAGACTCTCCCTCTCCAGCTGGACCTGTATGCGGGGGCCCTCTTCGTCCACATCTGCCTGGGCTGGAACTTCTACCTGTCCACCATCCTCACGCTGGTCATCACGGCCCTGTACACCATCGCAGGTACAGTGCCTGCGGCAGGAAGGGCCAGCCACCATCCTGCGGGGCAGCAGGGGAAGAGGGCTGTCTCCCCCCACAGGCCCAGGGGCAGCCTGGGAAGGGGCCAGTCGGAGTCTGGCTCTGCACCTCAGGTCACCCTGCAAAGGGCAGCAGACACGGCTGCAGGGGCTCTGGACGTTGCTTCCCTCGTCCCTCCTCCCTGAGGCCGGGTCCCTCCAGCAGCCTTGTTTCCCCCGCAGGGGGCCTGGCCGCTGTGATCTACACAGACACCCTGCAGACACTCATCATGGTGGTGGGGGCGGTCATCCTGACAGTCAAAGGTGAGCGCTGCGGGCTGGGCCATGGCACAGCTGTCCCGGCAGCAAGCCCTTTGGAGGCTGGGGCTGCCTGTCACCCTGCAGGGCTCACGCGTTGGAACTCTGGGACATTGCTGGGGGTTGGGTAGGCTCATGAGGTCCGGCGACTGGGCAGTCAGCCCCCTGATGGCCTCCCTGGAGGGTAGAGGGAGCCTGCTTGCTGCCCACTCCTGCTGCCCAGCTGTCACCAGCTCCAGGTCTGGCGAGGAGCTGACTCAGGGACACAGGGCCAGTCATGCCTGCCCTGGCTCCGAGCTTGACACTGGGGTGGGGCTGTAGGTGTGGCAGGTGTGGAAGCACACAATTAGGAGACCACAAAGCTGCCCAGGCATCTCCTCCAATTGTTTCCAATCATGTACAGAATCCCAAGAGGTGATGCTACCTCCTGCTAGACAAAGGGAGGGGAGGAGAGAAGAGAGCTTAGACCGACTGGCAATATTAGTCTGGAACAGATAGGAAGCTCCTAGGGCTATCCTGGGAGGTAGTGAGTTCCCTGTCCCTGGAAGTATGCAAGCAGAGTCAGGAGGATTCCACAGAGAGTGAACGAAGATCTTTAAAGACTCTCCCAGGTTCAGTCTCTGGGATCCTGCGATCGAGCAATTTCTAATCCTTGTCTAGAGCTTGTACATTTGCTCTTGAGCCTCACATGGATCCTTGGTCTGTACTCAGACTCTGGCCTGGGCTCCAGGGAAGCAGTAACGCTGCAGGGGGCTGGAGTCCAGGCAGCATGCTTCCTCTCCACATCCTGCTTGGGAAAGGCTGGGGTGTGGGGTCTGAGGCAGAGACCAGGGCTTGCCTACAACCCAGTTTCCCCCTCTCAGACCAGGGGCCCTCATGTTCCTGGAATCCACCGCAAGAGACGCAGGGAGCCAGGCCAAGTCTGGACAGGACAGGGGTGACCACAGATATGGCAAAAGTCACAGAGAGCCAGGCTCGGTGGCTCAGCCTGTAATCCCGCGCCTTTGGGAGGCTGAGGTGAGTGAATCGCCTGAGCCCGCAGGTTCGACACCTGCCTGGGCAACTTGGCGAGACCTCACCTCTACAATAAATCAAAAAATTAGCCGGGCGTGGTAGCGTGTGCCTGTAGTTCCAGCTACTTGGAAGGCTGAGGCGGAAGGATCGCTGGAGCCCAGCAGGTCGAGGCTGTGGTGGCGGGGAGTGGCCACTGCACTCCAGTCTGGGCGACAGAGTGAGACTCCAACTCAAAAAAATAAAAAAATTAAAAAATAAAAAGCTACAGACAGGCCAGGGCCTGGCCTCACAGGGCCCTGACCCCGAGGTAGACAGGAACAGT
Organism: Carlito syrichta; assembly: GCF_000164805.1. Lineage (NCBI taxonomy): Eukaryota > Metazoa > Chordata > Mammalia > Primates > Tarsiidae > Carlito > Carlito syrichta. The sequence goes on along the minus strand of NW_007087160.1, from coordinate 43,573 downwards.
GAAGGGGCAGTGTGGCCTGGACTTGAGAGGAAACTGCCCTGGCTTCTGTGGAGCCCTTGTCCCTTGCTGGGCCTCCCTCACTGTGTTTCGGAGGTTGAGGCCACGTCACCAACAGCCGTTCTCAGTTCTACCAAAATCACACCCTTTGGGCGCCCCGGGTCAGGACTTTAACACTTTAGACGCCTCAGGAAGGGTCTCGAATGCCAAGAAAAAATACTTTTTTTTCCTTGAACCACCAGTCAGAAGCCTGGCAGAGAACCCCTTGCCCGAAGCTGACAGGTATCCAGAGGCCAGCAGAGACTTCTGCTGGACCCAACAGGACACCGGGGTGTCCATGTGCAAAATGCTCATTTAATAGTATTATTTTAAATACAAATAAAATAATCATTCAAATGTACCTTTTAAAAAAACCCTCGACCCTCCACACCTTTCCAAGTAACTGGGAAAGATGAGGTAGGAAAAACTCAAGTTTGATGCGTCAGGAAGTTACTTGTGAGATGACGTCACCAGGAGCCCGTGGGTCAGGGCCCCCCGGCCACCAAACTGTCCCTGTCCCACCCTGATTCCTCCAGCTTTCAACCACATTGGCGGTTACGGGCAGCTGGAGGCAGCCTACGCCCGGGCCATCCCCTCCAGGACCATCGCCAACACCACCTGCCACCTGCCGCGCGCAGACGCCATGCACATGTTCCGAGACCCCCACACAGGGGACCTACCGTGGACCGGGATGACCTTTGGCCTGACCATCCTGGCCACCTGGTACTGGTGCACCGACCAGGTGAGTGCCAATGTCGCCCGCCCACCTCACCTTCCAGCCACCCTGGAGGGCTTGGGTGGGTCCAGGCGGCCCGCCTGCCTTCCCACATCACGAGTCTGGGCTGGGGCAGAGGCCTCGGAAGGCTTGGGGCAGGCTGCTAGGGGTCCTTGTGGTCCCGGGGGGCCTGAGGCCTCCGTTTAGAATCAGAGGAGTTCCACTGGCCGCCGCTGGTCCTGGCTTTTAGGTGCTTTGACTGAGACAGTTTGGAGTATGGGATTCCGAAGGGACTTGGATGCTCCTCGGTGGTCCTGCCATCGGCCAGGGGGCGGGCATTTCGGGTCGGCCTTGGACTCCCTGGATCTGGAAGAGCACGGGGTATCGGGCCACCCTTGGCCTGCCAGTGAGGGGGGCCTGCCATGGCTGGGCCTGCTTTCCTAGTAGACCTCTGGGCGCCGTCAGCAGCAGGGCGATACCGGGAAGGCCCCAGGAAGCCATCTTTATCCCTGGTCCCTGAGGCAGGGACCCTATAATGCTGGAACTGCTGGCCCTGGGAGGAGAGAAAGCAGAGTAAGGACTCCTGGGGCTGGGGACAGGAGGGTCAACTCCACCCCTAGCAAGGCCCCACCCCAGGCATGCCAGAACCAGACAGACCCGGGTTCGCCTCCTGGCTCTGTCGTTCCCCAGTTGGCAAGCCTACAGCAGATAGTTTAACCTCTCTGTGCCTCAGTTTCCTAATCTGTAATATGGGAACAATCCTGCCCTTTGTGGTTGTAACAAGGCAAGTTCCTGCAGCTCTTCCTCGCCACCCTGCCCCAGCCTCCCCCATCTGTAAATGGAGCTGGATATGACTGGAAAAGTTTGCCCAGGGTTGCTGCAGACAGTGTCGGGATTTCTGTTGAATGCAGGGGAGTGACTCTGGTCTGGGTCCCCATCACGAGCCCTTCAGGTGACCTTAGACAGGACACTTGCCCTCCCTGGGCAGAAGCAGACAGTGCCCTTCCCCTGCTTGCCTTAAAGACCATGGGCAGCTCCCGAGAGCACAGAGGCAGGAAGAAGCCCATAAAGGAACAGAGCCTTGGTGGGCCCAGGCCCGATGGCTGTCCATGCTTCTGGCCCTGGCCCTGAAGACCTATCACAGGATGAGATAGCCAGGCCAGCCTGTGGGATCAGTGATGGCAGAGCCTTATGCATAAGGCCTCCCATGGGAGTAGGCCCTGTCAGCCCCATTCACTGGCTAGAACACTGAGGCCAGCATTCCACGGGATTAGAGCTGGATCTCAACCCAGAGTCAAGTGGCTTTCCTGGGGCTCCTAACCCAGCTCTGTCTTTCCTGAGCAGTAGGGGCTCAATCAGCATCGTCCAAGACCCTCCCTGGGTTCCAACAGTGAGAGGTGACCCAGGCTGGGAGGTGTCAGAAGTCCTGGGAAGCTGGGCCTTCGTCTCCCTGTCTGTAACACGTGGCCCTCATGCAGGGCTCCTCCCACCCTGGCATCCCACGTTAGCTGCGCCTCTCGAGTGGGCCGTCCAGGGAACGTGTGGGCCCACGAGTATCTGTCTACTCCCCTGGGAGGGCTGAGGGCCAGCTTGGTGGGCAAGGGGCTGGTTGAAAGGTCGGCTGTGGGGAGCATGCCCGGGGTGTGGACACTCCTGCTGGGTCAAGCCTCTCTACCCCATCTCCTCCCCACACAGCATGGGCCTGACATGGCACAGGTGTCTTTGGGTGGAACATTATTCAGATTTCCCCATGAAGGCTAGATGAGTCAACACACGTCCTGGTCTCAGGGTTGGGGCTAGATGGGCCCCACTGCAGAGATAAGGAGCCTGGGGCCCAGAGAAGACCAGACGGAGGTGGTGGAGGGGTCCCATCAGGCACTGGGGTTCTCGGCCTGGCCTTTGCCCTGCTGCCCTGTCTGCCTTCCCTTGGGCTAGGTCTGCCTGGAGGATGCAGGACCTTGGCCCAGAAGCCCCAGCGACCCCCGCACTGATCCTGTTCAAGATTCTCGGTCCCTGTGTGACCCTCACTAGTACCTGAGGACTTTTCAGAGTACCTGGGGTTCTGACTCCACTCAGCTCTGTGGCCCAGGTAGCCCTCAAAGATGTCCACAGTCTTGTAGGCAGCAGTTCTGTGTGCTGAGACCATGGGGGCTGCTTGTTTGTATTTTCAATTTTTCACTATCTCTGGCCTATCCACAACTGAGAAGGTGACACTCTTGCCATCAGAAACAAACGAAATAATAACAAATAAAAAGGCAGAGGGTCCAGTGGGCAGGGCCTTAGCCTGGGCTCCTGACCTCTGCCCTGCCCCTCCCTGGACCTCAGTGTCCCTGTCTGCCTGGAAGACCTCCTGGGGTCTTGCCCCTGCTATGTTGCAGCTCGAGGCAGGGGGTCCTCCTTTTAGCCAGAAACAGCAGCCTCGGTACAACAGCAACTTTCGTGGCAAGCTGTGGCAAACTCTGAGGGCTGCACCCAAAACTCATAGAAAGGGAACTCACATCTGCCAATGGCCCTTGAGGAGCCGGTGGCCTCATTCAGTCCGTGCTGCAATTCTGTGGGTCGGGGGTAGTAACCCACTTTGCAGATGAAGAGTTTGAGGTGAAGGGAGGTAAAAAGGCCATGCTCGGGAAATGAGTGCTGGCCTCCCCAAGAAGGAGGGCCCTGCTGGGACTGGACGCTCATTTTTTTTTTTTTTTTTTTTTTTTT
>NW_007087160.1:16570-39729 GCF_000164805.1 Carlito syrichta | reverse complement strand
TAGAGATGAGGTCTCATCAAGGGGCCCAGGCGGGTCTCGAACCCGCGGGCTCAGGCAATCCACTCACCTCAGCCTCCCAAGGTGCGGGATTACAGGCTGAGCCACCGAGCCCGGCGGGACGCTCATATTGGAGGCACTCCCAAGGGAACATCCAAGGGAGGGCCCCAGCCTTGGTGTCTGACATTCAGGGAAGGGAAGGCCCCCTAACCTGCTGAAGGGGGAGCTGGCAGGCTTCACAACTTTGAACCTCAGCTACTCCATCTGGGGTGACAGCACCTGTCCCAGGGCCAGCTGCCATGAGCACACAATGAAATACAGAGGCACACGACCTCTGTCAATGGCAGAACGTGATGGGCAGGGCTTTAGGGAAAGCTTCTCTCCCATGAGGACTGAACCTCCCAGGCACTTGCAATCACAGGACAGCAGAGGGGATGGGTCTGGACAGCACCTCATCTAATGCCTTCATTATCCAGATGGGGAAACTGAGGCAAGGACTTGTCTGAGTCACAGCAAGCGGGCAGATAAGGAGGAAGAAAATCAACCTGCCCAGTTCCCCAGGCTACAGCCCTCGGGCATGTTTTGCCTCTGTAATTAACATTTCAGGGTCAGCCACACCTTAGGGGTAGATGTTGGGAGCTAGCCATGACACTAGCCATGACACTGGCAAAAAAAGCTCAAATCACATATCATTTCTGCTTCTGAGTTGCAGGTGGTGATTTAAGCTGTGGAACGGCAAAGGGAAAATCCTTATATTTCAGAGTAATAGGTTGCGTAACTTTGTGAACATCATAAAAACCACAGGCATGTATGTATGCTTTAAGTGGGTGAATTTTAAGGCCTGTGAGTATCTCAATAAAGCTGTTTAAAAAGAATGATGCTTTCTTTTGAAGCAGAATCACTGGCCGGGTGCAGTGGCTCACACTTGTAACCCCAGCACTTTGGGAGGCCCAGCTCACTCCTGTAACCCCAGCACTTTGGGAGGCTAAGGTGAAAAGATTGCCTGAGCCCTGGGGTTCGAAACCAGCCGAGGCAATATAATGAGACCTCATGTCTATAAGAAATAAAAAAAATTAGCCAGGCATAGTGGTGTGCACCTGTAGTCCCAGCTATTCAGAAGGCTGAGGCAAAAGGATCGCCTGAGCCCAGGAGGCTGTGGTATATATATCAGGTCTGGGAGGGATCTCAGGTGTCATTAGTTCGAATTACTGTTTACTTTTCCTCCCATTCTGCAGATCTGGAAACCAAGGCCCCTTCAGATTTGCTTAAGGCTTCCAGAGGAGCCGGTGCCCTCAAAGAATCTTCTAGCTTCCCTCGCTACTCAACTGCACACTTCCCCAAACCCCAGGTCTTAAAGCTTCTGACCTCTGCCAGCTGCACAAACAGTTGGCACCAATGTCTGCTCCTGGCACCATGAATGTGCTGCACGGCCACTCTCAGGAGGGTCCGGAGATGAGAATGGGGTGTAGTGTCCTGGTACTGTCCAAAGAGAGGCAGCAGTTCTATGTGCTGAGACCACGGGGGCGGTTTGCTTTCTTGTTTTTTTGTCTTTCACTATCTCTGACTCATCCACAATAAGTAGGTGACCTAGGGTCTCCTCCAGCCCTGACAGTTGCTCGGGGCAGCAGGTTGGGCAGGATCCACACCTTCCCTTCAGACAGCCAGGGCGACTGAGTCCCTGGGAATGGGCATACTGCCCTCGTGTTGGGCCAGCTGGGTGGACTCTTCTCCTGGAGGGAGGCCATCAGGTATCAGGGTTCTGCATGACTGTCTCAGGCAGGTCAGGGCAAATGGGACAGTGTGGTGCCTCGTGCCACTCCCCGAGGCCCACCAGGGACAAGTCCTGACCCAGGCGTTCCCTCCGGCTGGGACTCACTCCCTCTCTCACCGCATCCCCAGGTCATCGTGCAGCGGTCACTGTCCGCCCGGGACCTGAACCATGCCAAGGCGGGCTCCATCCTGGCCAGCTACCTCAAGATGCTCCCCATGGGCCTGATCATCATGCCGGGCATGATCAGCCGCGCACTGTTCCCAGGTAGGATGGGCACTGGGTGCTGAGCCGGGCCACGGGGCACCCGGGGTTCTGGGTCCTTGCTCTGGAGATGGATATGAGCTGCTTTCCAGTCTAGGGAGGGGGGAAGAGTGGCCCCCACGGCCACAATCAAAGGGACTGACACAGAGACGGCTTGGCACAAGGTCTAGACAAGGACTGCTTACTGCTGTGTGACCCCAGGGGTGTAAGGAATGTCTGTGTGGCCCGCCGTTTTGTCTAGAAACTAGGGATTGTATCACTCACTTGGCAGGTGGCATCGAGATCCCATAACAACAGGGTGGGGAAATGTGCGTTTCCTTAGGTTGCGATTTCAGGGCTCTGGGACCAACAGTCCTCAGCATCCATGATAGCCTGTCCTGTGACCCTGGGTAGTTCCCACTCCCACTCATTTATCAGTTTTCTCATCTGTAATATGGGAAGCTTTCGGAGCTGAGGACACAGTAGCCAAGAAGGTGGCAGCTCTGGGCTCTCAGGAGGCTTGGAAGGAGGGATTCCTGGGACTCCTGTGTGCAGGGACCTGACCCACCTGTGCCTCCTTATCCGTGGGGCGCTGGGCCGGCATCCTCCTCGATGCACCCGTCTCTTCTCTCCCCTGGCCCCGGGCCCACAGAGAGCCACTCAAGGGTCCACCAAAGGTCCCTCGGGTTACGTGGGGGGCACTGAGTTGCCGGCGGGGCGGGTGGGCTGGCCCATTGGCCACCTGCTCTGAGTGGCGCCTCTGGAGGGGGACAGAGCGATCCCTCACCTCGAAGTACTCATCTGACACAGAAGAGGAGGCCGCTGAGGGTCGCCGGGGGCCAGGGCCATGGCTGGAGCTGCCCGAGAGGCTGTCCTGGTCACTGAGGGTCACATAGTCATCATCATCTTCCTCTTCCTCCCCATCCAGCCCATTGGGGATCCCTGCCCCCAGGTCCTCAGGGTCCTCCCGGCTCACAGACAGCTGTCGCTGGAGCCGGGCATGGCCAGGACCCGCCGTCCTGGGCAGCCTGTGGCCTGTCCCATTCCGGGGCACCTCCTCGTCTGGGGTCTCTGGGGCCCAGCCAACAAGACCGCCATCCTGGGCTAGCAGGTCTGCCACAGGGACTGTCCGGGGCTTGGGCACAGGGGGCAGTGGCTCAGGGTCCCCCTGGGGGAGGCCATTCTCGGCTGGGATGTCGTCCGGGGGGGCACTGGGCTCTGGGGGTGGGCAGGGCTCTGGGGGGGGCCGGCCATCCTGGCTCTGCTTCCACAGCTGGTGCTGGGTGCTGGCGTGGGACGTGTCACGGATCTTGATGCGGTTCATCTGACTGGGCTGGGGGTTCCAGATGTTGGGGTCAATGATGTTGATGTAGCCCAGGATGTCGCTGCCGGGCTCGGGGTCGGGCTCCACCCACGTGGGCAGGTACTCAAACATGTTGGCCCTCTCCAGGTGGAGCAGGCCCGGGTGGACAGGCAGCGGCAACTCAGGAAGGTCTCCCGGCTGCTCGGCCAGCGCCAGGCCCCGCAGCCCCGCCGGCCTCTTGGCCTCCTGCTTGTCAGAGGAGGTCTTGGCGATCTCATCGACGCTCTTGGCCTTGACCAGTGCATACTTGGGGTTGACAAGCTTCTTGGCCACAGTGCCTGCGGGTACCAAGGGGACTACAGAGGGCAGCACGATGGGCTCTGGCTCGGGCTCCTTCTCCATGGGGATGCCCTTGAGGCTGACGCCTTGGGACATGAGGTACAGCTCCTGGAACTGCCGGTCAAACATCTCCACCACCTGGCCAGACAGCACAGAGATCACGTTCCGGTCTGTCCGTGCAGCTGACCACGTGAAGCTGCAACACAGAGGGAGGGATGGCGCTGGTCAAACACATGGGCTCCCCCAGCCAGGGGGAACAAGTGAGCGGGGGCAAGGGCGGGCACTCACTGGGACGCAGGCAGGTCACTCGCACTGAGCCCACTCCCACCCCGAAAATGGCACCCAGTGCAGCCTTGGACACTGGGGGTCGGGCAGCCCATGGTGGTCAGTGCTGTTATTAATGCTACCAACCCAAGTGATTGTGGGCAGTCCCTACCCCACTGTGCCATGTGGTAGAGCCTGCAGAGCTGGCCCCGTACCCGAGGACGGTTCTCGGAATGACAGATCGGTGTGGGCTTGGGAAGGTGTGGCGTGGCCTGGCCTGGCCCATGCCCTACCATCAGAATGGTGACACCTCCAGTGTCCTCGGACAAAAGCCTTCTTCTCTGCCTCCAGAATCAGATGGGCGTGTGGGTACCCCAGCCCCAGCGCCAGACCCGCACACACCCTAGCAGTTTTGGGACCCATGAACTGAAATGGCCAGGATGTCATAAGTCAGGATTAAGAGCAGAAGCCAGACGGAAACCAGAGGTGCCTTTCCGCCAAGCCCCCAGAAAGCTGGAGAGTTACCTGTAGGAGCCACACACGGCTCGGTCTCCATCCACGAACATGAACTTCTGAGCCAGGGCGCCCTTGAACTTGGTCGCCGACCGCGTGAAGAACTCAGTTCCTCCGCTGCTCCGCACTCTGAGATTCTGTGTTGGGAACCGAGAGACAGACTTACACCACCACAACACTGACCACTCGGGGCAGTGGAAGGGCAGCAAGCTGCCCAGAGCGAGGGGAGGGCTTCAGGGGAAGCACAGGTGGGAAGAAAGAGGCCGGAGGCAGGGGCTGGCATGTCTGGGACCACAGGGCCTAGGTAAGGTGGACCATGAAGCTGGAGGCGGGGCGGGACTGGTGACAAAGGGCATGAGACAAGATGGTCTGGGCTTTGGATCAAAAGATGTCTGAACTGCACTGGCGGGACAAGACTTGCCTGGCCAGGCCACTCTGGAAAATGCCATGGGTGGTGGAGGCTTGACAGGGTCCTGAGTGGGAGAGTGACGTGCCCAAATTTTAGAAAAGTCCTGTGGATGCCTGGGGGACTGTTCAGTTTGGGGGGGGTGTTGCCAGGGCAATGTGTTACAAACTCTGGCTCCTGGGTGCCCCCAGAGAGTCTGACTCAGGAGGCCTATGGGAATTTCAGTTCTAACACAAGTCTCAGGGATTCTGATACTTTCCCAGGACAGGAACCTCCTCAATCACATCATGACTGGTCTGCTTGCATGCTTCCCATGATGGGAGTCTCACTCCCTCCTGAGGCGCTCTGTGTTGGCTTCAGGCTCTTGGCTGTGACAGGTTCTTTGTCAGACTGAGCCATGACTAACTAGTCTGCCCCCTCACCCACTCACCAGTCTCAGCTTATTTACTGCCCATTCATTCATGCGACCCCTGCCGAGGTCCCCAGCTGCAGACACAGAGACAACTGCGACAAGAATCTCCCCTTGGAGGTGAAGGGGAGGCAGATGAGTAAACGAAAGCAATCAGGAATGCTCAGGACCACAGAGGAGTGGCCCCAGGCATGGGGGGCTGGCCAGGAGGCTCCCAGGAAAGGATGACATGGGTCCGGGTGGGAGGAGAAGGACACATTCCAGGAGAGAGACACAAAGGCCTGGCACGAGAGGCCTTTGTACAAGAGTATTGAGGGGGAGGAGGGGCGGGCTGCTGATGAAAGACCCCGCACCCGCTTGAGGGCCCGGGCTTGGCCCTGGGACAGGAGGGAGGCCTGGGAGGATTCAGAGCAGAGCGATGGGGTGGGAGCTACATTTCAAGAACAGTCCTTGTGGCCTCCAGTCAGGGGGCATATGTGAAACGAAGGGGGAGAGGAGAGGCCCTGAACAAGAAGGCTGCCCATGAGTGAGGGAGGTGGGCCGGAGGGGGGAGCCAGCCCCCGCCCTGCCAGTCCTTCTTGTGTCCCAGACCCCTGTGGCTGGAGCAGCATCCACAGAAGCTGGCAGCATGGGCTCTTGGGTGAGTCCCCATGTGATGCCCGCCCGTGGGGTGAACAATCAGCTTGTCGTGGGGCCCAGCCCAGAAGGCAGATAGGCCTCTGCTCCCAGCCACTCCCCAGGCCTCCCGCCCTGCAGGCTGCTGTCTACACAGCCAGCTCAGCAGGAAGCTGGCCACGGCCCAGGACAATTAGTGCTCGTGACTTTGTACCAACACGGAGTACACTCAGAGACACGAGGTCCAACAAAGATCCTGGAGGTGGTGTGAGGCCTTCCCTGTTACCTGAGTCCAACCACAGCCCAGCTCCATGGCTCCCTTGGCTGTCACCCCCCTCCATCTTGTCCTGGAAGATTGCCCGCCAGCCTCGACACCCCTCTCCCCAGTGTCCATCTCCATCCACCCCGAACCTTGTCTTGATAAAGGGCTCAGAAGGTCGCCACTTCCATCTCAGAGTGACTCAGCCTCCGTGTGAGCGGCAGGCTTTTTCTGAGCCGCTGGCTTGCTGGGTGACCCTCAGCAAGTCTCGGGCCCTCTCTGGGTCTTAGTATCCCTGTCTGCACACTGGGGGACTGGCCTCAAACTTAGTCCCCTTCCACCCTGAGACTCGGCAGCAGGTGGGGACTTATGGCGGGGTGCTCCCCCCGCCTTGTGGCCCGTTCCCTGCTGGTTCCTGGGTGGGCCCCACCCCATGAGGCCTGGCCCGGATGAGGTAACGTCTCAGGAGTCTGGGCTCGCGTGAGCAGGGGTGGAGGATCCCACAAAGCCACATTGTCTCTGAGCTCCTGGGACACCCCGGCAGAGGATGGGCAGTTGGGCGGAGGGACACTTGAGCTGGCCCAAGTGGGGTGCCCTGGGCAAGTCCTTGGGTGCTCTGGGACCTCAGTTTCTTTGTGCTTTTGTAAAAGAGAGGATGTCAGGGGCGAGTCAGGGCAGAGGGGCCAGCCGGGCAATGCTTTATCTGCTCTCGGAGGGTGGCTTCTGCCCCAAGCCAGTGTGGGCGAGGTGGGGTGTGCACCAGAGCCGGGGAAAACTGCAGCACCCTGCCCCGAAACCCCACACGCCACCTGTGCTCACAGCACACGTGACCTGACCCTGTACCCAGCCTGCCGGCGCCCAGGCCTAGGCTGATGGGAGGCAGAGGAGACACAGCCCAGGTCCCCCTGGAATAGGGTGGGTCTGGACATTCTTGAGCTCTGGTCAAACATAGCTCCAGTCTTGGCCCAAATGACTGGGCCTTTCTACTCCTCAGTTTTCTCATCTGTGAAATGGGCCTACCCACCCTGGTGGTACAGGGCTGCTGTGAGGACTGAATAAAGTCACTCGCAGGTGGGGCCCACCCAGGGAAGATGCCCAGCTCTCAGTGGGAACCCTATGAACTTGAGATGACAGAGCAGTCTGTGGGGAACCATGACAGAAGACTAGAAAACATCTGGGATGGCATGGACTCCCCAGAGAGGCCAGGGCTGCCTGCTGTACTTGGTAGATGTTCCAGTGTGTTCAGGGAGGGGTAGTGACTGGCCCATGGTCTCCAGCAGAACAGGCCCAGCCAGACCCGAGGACCAGGACAGGACTCCAGCTGCATATGGCGGCTCTATCATCGCCCACCCCCCACAGGGGCCTGCCAGCGTCTCCTGGGCAGGAGGAGATGCAGAGAGGCTCACAGATCTTCCTGGCCAGGCCTGTGCTGGGAACAGCAAGGTCAGGGCAGGTGCGAGGAACGCAGGGGACAGAGCCAGTGTGGGAGGCCAGAGCCCAGGTCCCCAATGTGCTGGGTCCCCGCCAGCCTCCGCTCTCACTTAAGGGACCTGTCTTGTGCCCTGTAAAGTGTAGGGGGGGCAACACCCACCCCGGCCTCTGCGTGCTGTCGTGAAGTTGTGGTGAGGAGTCCGTTGGTCCAAGGCATGTGACAGGGGTTCTGGGGCAGAGACAGGGCCAAGCCAGCTCAGCTCCAAGGCCCTTGTCTGAGAAGCCCCTGGCTCTGCCCCAAGGCCAGGGTTGCTCAGCCTCGGTACAACTGACATTCGGGACGAGGGAATTTGGCACGATGGAACCTGTTCTGTGCATTGTAGCATGTTTAGCAACATCTTGGCCTTGACCCACAAGACGCTGGTGGTACCCCTGAGTTGTGACAGTTAAAAATGTCTCTGGACATTGCCAAATGTCTCTCAGGAGGGTGAACCCTCCAGTTCAGCATCCTGGCCCTCGACCCAGAATCCGTCACAGACTCAGGCGTCCCCAGGGAGGGAAGAAGCCCTGGGCACGGGAAGGGTGGCTCGGACTGGACCTGAGACTGGAGCGGCAGCTGATCCGCACATCCTCCCCAAGTGCCTTCCCACGGCCACCCAGTTGGTGCCTTTGTTCGTCACAAATGGGTCCGGCCTTTGCTCAGGGGCTGCTGGTTTTTCCAGTTCAGCTGCACAAAGCCAACCAGCTTTTCGGATGGGCCAGGCATCTCACGCCTCCCATTCTGTCCTAAGCTGGAGCCTCGAGGCTCGGCCTGGCTCCCACCGGCCGGGGGCATCACTCCACACCCAGTATCACCCCCAGAGGCAGCCAAGTCCTGTAGCTTGGCATGGCCCTGTGTGTGAGGGTAGAAGGCCAGGTCCTCTTCCCAAGGCCTGCTCCCCATCCGTAACCTGGGGTGATCTTTCACATACTCCCGCCTGGAGGGCCACTGAGGCTGGCTGGGAGCCCACACCTGGGGAGATGCTGTGTACTCAGCTCCCACCTCACCTGGGGAATGGGAGTGGGCTCGGCCCAAGCGACACGGTGTTCCCAGAGTTTTGGTGTGGGCTCAGAGCTTGGGAGGAGGGAGTGAGTGAGGGCAGACCAAGGGAATGAATGACCAGTTTCATGGCGGGAGACGGGGAAGGGGAAGCCACACCAGTCCCCAGCCAAAGTCAGGACAGGAAGGGAGCTGATGACTGAGGGCCTCCCCCACACGTGGCCTCCTCCCCTCTTCACGGCAGCCCTGCCCAATAAATGATCACATTCCCATTTTCCAGACAAGAAAACAGGCCCAGAGAGATTCAGTGACTCTCCCCAAGGTTACCGTGCAGGAGGCAGAGCTAGGGCTCAGGACTGGCTCCTGGTGTCACCCCTAGACTGGCACCTGACACTCCTGTCTGGTCGCAAGGATGACCCCACCGGATGCGACCCACAGGATTCAGGGCAGGACGGTGCAGACTAGGGCAGGGGCGGCGGGCGGCCGAGGGCGGGCCCGGGGATTACCAGTAGAGGAAGTGCTCCCGAGACAGGTCCAGGCCCAGCCAGCCTGCGGGCAGGGAGGTAGGCTGGGGGAGGCAGGCCCTTGACAAGGTGACACTTGGTCAGGGCTGGGCCCACAAGAGCCCCTGGCCGGCCGCCCAGGGCTGTGGAGGGAACAGGCTATGAGGTGAGAATGAGGAAACCGATCACTTTCCCATGAAGGCATCCAGCCCCTGAGAACATCAACCTGCAGATCCTCCCACCTCCCCTGGAGAGGAGGGCAGCTGACTGGAGCCCTGGACCCACAGTGCGAGCTGCCCCTCCCCTGCCTGAGGGGTCACAGACCAGCTGAAGGGCTGAGGGTTGGGAGGGAAAGGGCTCAAGCCCAATCCCCTGCCTAGCCCAGGGCCTGGGGTTCAGAGCTGATTGTTCTTGCCAGCAGCTGAAAAACTATTCTCGGCGCATAGGGCGCTTTGCAACCACCATCTCCTTTCATTTCATCCTCCAACAAGCTTGAGGCATCGGTATGGCCATAGGCACTGGAGGCCCAGACAGGTGGAAGCACATACCCACATCCCACAGAGGGTCAGCCCCAGGGCAGCCTGTGTGGCAAGGGTGGCCTCAGCCCAGGGACGTTGTGCACCAGGGTTCTGTGTCCTCCTTGCAGGAGCCAATCCCTCCTTACTGTCTCCTTTGTTCAGCCCCTGATTTGGTGGGATTGCTTTTAGGCAAGTCATAACCTCCCTCTGACTTTAGTTTCCCCATCTTCTGTGGCCTCACATGGGTGGCCTGAGGCCCCTACGAACCCATGGGGAGGGAGCCTTGCAGCCCACCCCTGCCCGCCCCACCCACTTCCTGGGAGCTCAGAAAACTCCTAGTACGGGGCAGTCAGGGCTTTGTGGCTAGAAGAGACCCCCAGGGCACAGGGCAGGGCTGAGGCCCCTGGGGCAGCCACCCTGAGCCAGGGGCCATGCTCCTTCCTTCCTGCCTCTGCATCAGCATACGGGGGGCACACATGAAGCACCTGCAGGGTGTGTGGCAGGGGCACAGTGGCAGCGGGCCCTGCCAGGGTCTCTTCCCGAGCACTGGAGAGGGCGGCCAGACAGCCCTGAGGCTCTCTGACCTGCTGCCCAAGGCTCCCCCATAACCCCCCTGAGTCTCTGTGGCCACGTTTCAGAAGTGGCCTTCTCCACGCTGTGGCTCTCTGGGGAATGAGCTGTCTGCCACCGGAGTCGATTCCTGGCACTAATTACACAGCAGGAAGGGAGGGGGTCAGGTGTGGGGCTTGGGGTCAACCTACTGGGAAGACCACATAAAAATGCCCCAAGAGCTAGAAACTCGCCACAGAGTTTCTCACAACCACTTGAAAGGACTCAGCTGACAGGTAGGGGCGCTTGACAAATGCTGACAAATTACAGGTGCGGGGGCCTGGCCCCTTGTTAACCAGCCTGGCATCATGCCTTCTCCTGGGATCTTTGTTCAGATCACAGGCCTGACGCCTAAAGAATTGTGACCCATCAGATATTGGCGCTGGCCCCCATGGGTCTCCTATCTTTAACAAGCAGTGACACCCGGGTATGTGCCTCCATTTCCTCATCTGCAAAATGGGAACAACTGCCCATCCCATTGGGTTGTTATGAGGATTAAGTAAGTTCGTCCATGTGAAGTGCCCAGGGTGGGAGTCTGGCACATAGCAAACACCACAGGAGTTATTATCTGACACTGTGTACGCTGGTCCGTCCTCAGGGAAACACTCGCACAGCAGGTGCCAAGTGATGGCTGGTGAAAGGACGGCTCCTCCTGCCCCCAAACAAGGCACCAAGTGCCAGGGTGTCTGGACAGAAAAGCACAGCCACATGAGCTTCTCTGCTCCTCTGTTGAACCAGTGAGATCCTAGAGCCCAGAGAGGGAAGGTGACATGCCCAAGGGCATACAGCAAAGCAGTGCTGAGCACCCCAGTCCACTGAGACCTCATCAGCAGCCTTCTTGCCAGTTCTGCTCTGGGGTCTTCCCCTCGCCCCGAAGGTCCTTTTTACTCGCTCACTCATCATCAGAGAAACGCAAAGCAAAGCTACAGTGAGACACCACGACCTCACACCAGTCAGGATGGCTATCGTTCAAGTCAAAAGAGCAACAGGTGCTGGCATGGCTGCAGAGAAAAAGGGAGGCTTCAAATCCACTTCAACTATGCAGCCATCAAGGAAGCCGTCCCTGACCTCAGCCCGAGGGAGCTTCCTCTGCTGGGTCCAGATCCTAAAACCAGCGAGTACACATTCTAAGGAGATGGACTTTGGCTTAGCCCAAAAAAGGGCTTCCTGGGACTTGGGGCTTTCCAGATAGGCCATGAGCTGCCTGAGGAGGCGGTGAGCACTCTGTCACTAGAGGAATGCAAGCAGACAAGGAATCAATAACATGTGATGTAGCACCCGGCATGAGCTCCAGCACCTGGTCAGCAGGCACCTAATCAATGTTTATCTTATCACTGCCCTGTGGGAGGTAGTGTGGATCCTGTCCCTTGATGCATTCAAGCAGAAGGCTATATGACTGCTTGACAGGAGGCTCTAGGATTATTGAACTCTGTCCCTGGCACAGGGCTCCATCCAGAGCAGGGAGTTACACAAAGTGTTTGTCGACCGATGAATGACCCCTGGCCTCCAGCTGCCCAGGCAAGCCGGAAGCCTGCTCACCTTGAGGTGGCCCAGGTGCATGCAGGCCCGCTCACACATGTGTAGGAAGTACTTGACGTTGCTCTCGTCCACGATGATGTACACGGCCACTTTCCTCTTGAAGCCGGCATCTAGCAGGTCCTTAAAGATGTCCACATCAGTGAACATGTCCATGACCACGGCTATCACCTTGGGAGGAGCAGGAAGAAAGACCAGGGTGTGTCAGACAGCACAGCAGTGGGGAAGGGTGCCTCAGTAGGACACATAACCCTCCCATGCCACCACCCTTCCAAGGGTGCCCACTCTGGCCCCACTCCTGGCAGCCTTAGGCCTAGGTCCAGGAAGCGGGGCTCAGCCTGGGGACCTTGTGTCGGTGCATTCCCCAGCCAGGTCTGGCTACACACTGCTCTGCTTTCAACACCCAGGGATGCTGAAGTGAACCAGATGTGTCCTCTGCTGGGAAGGATGGCGGCAGCTGGCATGGCTGCTCGCCGGGGCCTCCCCTGCATCTCTGGGCTGGTGTGGACTTTGGCCACCACTCCCCTGTTGTGGATGGAGCCCAAACCCTCACGTGTACTCTTCCTGTCACCTGACAACATCTGTCCCCACAGCAGGTGACCTCCTGCTGAACCTGGCTCAGGGTGGGGCCCTGGAGGTCAGGGTGCATCTGCCCACCCCCAGCCTGGCTTAGTCCTGCCATCGGGACAGGGACCCGGGATAGTGAAGCCACAAGATCGAACAGGCACAGGGAGAAGGTGGAGTGCGCCCAGGCACTGCTGGGCTCTGACTACCAGGTCCTGCGTCTCAGGCTCCCGCACCCCGTCCCCACCCTGTCCACTGGGCAGCAAAGGAGAGGAGTCAGGCCAAGGCCTGTGCTTGGTCACTGCTGCCCGACGCTGCTGATGCAGCCATTCAGCACTCTAGCCCGCCCCACCCCTCCTGCCCTCTGAGGCCGGTGCCACTGCCCATGTCCTGGGTCTGAGAATGGCCCGGAGGAGCCCTGCACAGAGAAGCCAGAGATGTGTCCCAGGCCACACTGCCAGCTAGGCACAGAGTTGAGCCGGAACTTACCCAGGCCCGCCAGGGAGGAGCACTCAGCCCCTACCCCACCATGAGGGTGGCCTGGCAGGTTCCCCTTGCTGGGATTCAGACACAGGGTGACGGAAACAGCCTGGAGCTTACTGGGGACGTGTCTGCACACTCCACAGTGAGCTCACCAGGCTGGCCCCTGCAGGCCCATCTGGGCTCCTCCTGGGCCTCAGGCCCCTGCTGACTGATACCCATTGCCTGTCTGGCACCAAAGCCCAAACTCCAGCGCAGGAGAGGGCTCTGTGCCAGCCATGCCCCAGACTCACTGTGTGACCCTGAGCATGAAGCCTGGCTTCTCTGGGCCCAGTTTTCTCATCTCTCAGGAGAACCAAGCACACCCGAATATAGCAATACCAGTGAAGGACCCCGACCCGGAAGAGGGGCTCGGTGACGCCCACTCACGGCCTCTTTCCCACAACCAGCCTCACATATTACAGTTTGCAGGCATTCTCCTCAGCCCGGCTCCTGCAACCTTGCAGGCGCCATGGTGGCGAGAGCCCGTGTGCAGCTGGATGAATGGAGGCTCAGGGAAGTCGTAAGGCTGGCTGGAGGTTACAGCGCAAGTTGAGGCAGAGCCTGGACCCACCCCCAGGCCAGGCCAAGATTGGTCTCCAGCCGCTTCCCCTGGAGATTTAGTTCCAGAGGGCCTGGTAGCCACGAGTCCACCCAGAGAGCGGAAGTATGGGACCAGCCAGCAACCCCTGGTGCCAAGGCCTTGGGTTCTCTCTGTCCTCCTGGGGGGACAATTGCTCTCTGTCTCTGAGTTTCTGCAGGGCTGTTTTGGGGCCGGGGGTGCAAGCACCGTCAATGCAGGGGCTGCAGCTGGCAGGGCTAAGCCAAGGGAAGGCAGACGTTGGCACCAGATGGGGAGGGTCTTCAGAGGAAGTGAACTCCCCAACCCAGCAGGTGTTCAAGGAAGGCCAGAGACTGCCTTGTGAGGGGATGAATGAGATAGCAGAGGATGCAGTATGGGCTGGGTGGGCCACGATGACCTTGGATGGCACCACCCGCTGAAGGTGACGAGACCCTGGGCTGGGGGTGGCAGCAGGGACTTCCTGGCCTGGGATCCCACAGCCCCAGAGCCAAGCCAGCCCGGAGGTCCCCTTGGAAAGCCACTCCTGGGCATGCAAGCAGCCTCACGTGCCGCCTGGAAAGAGGCCTAATCAGGGTGCAGCAGACACACTTCTCCCTGGAGGGTTCCAGGCCCTGCCCGCCATGGCAGACAGGGACTTGCCCTGGGTCTGGGCTGGGGGACATGTTCTGGCAGGACCTGCCCCATGTGCACCTTTCCCCACGTTGCCCTCGGCCAGGCAGGGTACCTGATCCAGGGACTGTCTGCTGCCAGCCTGGATCCGTTGGGGCCTGCCCCCAAGGTGGATCCCGACACAGTCCCATGGCTGAGAGCTGGCTCTCCCCGGGGTTGGGCTGGGTGGCTGGGTTTAGTCAAAGGAAGACTGTAACAGGTGCCAGCTGATGCTGGAGATGGGGAGGGGGTGCTTGGTACAGCCCAGGCAGGCCCCACAGCTCTGTCCAGAGCCACAGAGGTTTCTTGGAGGCCCTTGAGTACCTCACACACTTCCCCACTTTATAGATGGAAAAGCAGGCACCAGAGCCAATGGCTTAGGCTAGAACCCAGGGCCCTAAGACCCACCCAAGCACCTTCTGCCCAAGAGACCGGGAGCCAGTTTCGAGTCCTTGTGCTGCGTGACGGTTTATAACACACTTGGACAAGCGCTACGTTGTCCAGTCCTCACAAACACAATGTGAGGCAGTGGTTCTGTTTCCAATTTTACAGATGAGGACACAGAGGCACCGAGGCATTCACTAACCTAATTATCTGTTTGGGTGACTCACTTGTGACACTGTGAACTCACCAAGGGCAGAGTCCTTGTCTGGACCCAGCATGGGGCCTGGCCTACGGTAGGTCTTGGGGAGGTTTTACCAACTGAGAACAAGACCAAATGGCTCAGCCCAGGAGCAACTGCAGCAGTCAGGGTACCTAGGACAAGCCAGGGCCCCTCCTGGACCCTCTGTTTCCCCATCTGCCAAATGGGGTGGTGGGCCTGGCTCGCTCCTGTGGTTCTATCCAGCTCAGACATCCTCAGAGCTGGCCCTGCAGAGAGGAATGCCCCAGCCACCTCCTGCAGCCCCAAGCCCACATGTAGTCCTCAGAGGCCCTAGGCAGGGCCAAAGCCATGAAAAAGACAAGAGGGGAGGCTGGACTCTGGAGACCACCCCTACCCTGCTGTGTGTCAGGGGATGAACCACACTGGGTGTAAGGCAGCAGTCTGGGTCCCAGACCTGAGCTTACTCCGCTCATGAGGCAGGAACCGGCCATGTCCATGTGAGCAGCTGGCCCAAGGTGGGCGTGGAGGGCAGGCATATGCCCATGCCCAGGCCCCATCATCGGGAGCTGATGGGCATCTCCCAGCCTCACTAGCCCGGAATCTGCACAGGCCACACAGCCCAGCTCCCAGGGGAAGGAGGGAACCCAGGCCCTGACATCTTACTGATGGGAAAGGCCTCTGCTGGGTGGCTCTGAGGCCTCAAAGATGCAGTTGCAGACCCCAGGAGGGCTGAATGCCTGAAAAGACAGCCATCTGATGGTCATTGGGCTCTGGGACCCCAGGATGGCAGGTGGGGCTGTGGGAGGATGGCTGTGCCTGGGAGGGACCAGCGAGGGCAAGGGCAGAGGCGGGCTGGGCTGTAGCAGAGGGGGCACCAGCAAGAATGTGGTATGGGCACTGGGTTCAAGGGTGCCAACACTGAGTATGCCCAGGTCTCCCTGCCCAGGCCTCTCCCGCTCCTTGTACCCAAATGTCTCTAGCACGTATCTACGTATCTCCAGGGGGTGTCCAATGTGTGCACACCCCCAAATGCGTTCTCCCTCCATTGCCCTCACCCCGCAAGTGGCCCCCCCATACCTCCTTGTCCCTTGCTAAACCCTCCCTGATCCACCGGGCCCGCCAGGCCTCTCCATCCTGCCTCCTGCCTGTGTCTCGAAAACCCCACCTCCCTCTGGTGTGGCCAGGGCAGCTTGCTGGCTTCCTCACATCTCCCCTCTTCCCATCCCCTGATGATGTCAGAATTCCTGAAATATCCTTGGGACAGGTGGATATTCACCCCCACAGGAGAGATGCAGAAACTGCGGCCCAGAGAGGAGAGGGCACTGGCCCGAGGTGCCCCCTCAAACCAATCAGGGCGCATGCCGGTCCCCAGTGCCCTACCTGGGCAGTGACTGGAGTCACTCGAGCTGGGAGGGGACAGTGTGCGAGCCACAAAGAAGAAGCAGCCCCACCAGTGGCTGCTACCCCAACAGACAGGGCCTAAAGTCCTATAAAACCAGCTGCTGGCATTGGTGGTATGAGACAGGTGTTAGGTCACATGGGCAGAGAACACTCCTCAATCTTCCTCAGTCCCAGCCTGAGCACCCTGAGCAAGAGCAGAGCAGGCCCAGCAAGGGCGCCCCAGCTCAAGGCAGGATTTTGGGTGAGCTGCATTATCTCTCTGGGTCTCAGTTTCCTCATCTGTAAAACTGAGGAAGGTGGAACTGATCTCTAAGGCCCTCTGTCTCGACGTCCCTGCAGAAGGACCCTAACTCCCACTCCCTGCCCGGTGCCCAGCAGGGCCTGTCTGGGCTGGCTGGAGCATCTCACCGCACCCACAGGCCTGGGAGAGGAAGTGCTGGCAGCCGCCCCACCTCTCCACACCCCCACAGGGCTCCTGCCTCACAAATGCCGACACCGGCTCGTGGCTCCGGCTCGTGGCTCCTGGCACCCACAACAGATGTTTTCTAGCTTTCTTGTGACCACAGAATCCACTCTCGAAACAGAAGGGCTCTCACAGGGTGAGTGGGTAGAACAGGTCTCCAGGAAGAAGGGGTGGAGTGAGATGGGCATGGAGGGAAAACTGCTAGTGGGCAGGCCCAGTCTCTGCAGTGGCATCTTTCCTGGGGGACCCTGACCCACTGGCCCCTCTCCCCAAAGCATCCTGCCTCAAGCTACTGCCTCTCCTGCATGCTGTACTTGCTGGGCTGCCAGCCCGTCTAGCCCCTACCTGGACAACTCTTACCATCCTGTAAATCCCAATCAAATGCTGTCCCCAGGCTCCTCTCTGTAGCCGCTCTGGCCTGTCTGGGTTGAACATGTATCACTCGTGCATTTCCAGAGATGCCACTGCTGTGGAGTCTCCCCAAGGCTGGGACCGGAGTCGGGGGTGGAGAGGAGAGTTTCTGGCCTGTGTGCAACAAGCCCTCTGTAAGGGTCCCACCAACCTCGTCCTCCCAGGCCTCAGAGATCCCTGGAGGTGGCTCAGAGGGTCTGGTGTCTTTCCTCAGGGTGCTCCAGAGGCTTAGGGGACAGACATGCCCTAGGCTGCCCCAGAAACTAGAGCCCAGAAGTGGCCTTACTTCCAATGACTTCCCCAGCACCCCCTCCCCCAGTAGCCGAGGGGCAGGAGGTGGGGAGGGGCTCACATCTCTGGCCCAGACGGTGGCTATGCGGGCTCTGCACTCTCAGGCTTCCTCCTAGAAAGCTGCATGACCTCAGGCAAGTGCCTCAGTCTCTCCACAGGGACAATAACGATACCCACTCTTGAGGCTGCTGGAGGTAAAGTGGATGAATACAGGTGAAGCCCAGCATGGAACCAGCACACGGCAGCCGTACCTCCCGCCTACTCCTTGTCCCACCAACCCAAATCCCAGCCACCAGACCACAGCTCCCTCTGGGGTGGACAGGTCAGGCATGATCACCTGCCCATCTCTTGCTTCCCTCCGGGCCACAGAAGGTTGCAGAAGGCAGAAAGTGATGTGCGGGGGCTGCTCACAGACCGTGCAAGGACCGCGGGGAATGTTGAAGACCATCTTCAAGGTCGGGCGATGGCCATCAAGACCTTGGATTCAACTTCCACTTCCAACCATGATGGGATAACAGAGGCTAAATTCATCCTCCTGCTTTAGCAACAAAAATCCCAGGCAACATCTACGAAGACACAGACGAGAGGCGGCATAGCACAGCGATCCCTGAGAGAAAGGGACAACCCAAGCAGGCCCTAGGATTGCCCCAGCTACTCCCAGGCTGCAGCGCAGAGAGTTCAGCGGTGTCCCTGGATTGAGGAGACAGGGTCCACTCGGAGTGTGGTGGGATTTGCAGGATAGAGGACTGGAGGGGAGAAAGCTGCACAGAGTGAACTCCAGAAATCCGCAGGTGGCCCCCAGGCTGATGGCTGGCTAAGCAGCACATGCAAGAGAGGAAGCTACTGAGGCTAGAGACGGAACCACCAGCACAGAGCAATGGAACAATCACCAGTGCTCATGCAGGACCAGGGACAGTTCATGTTCCCCCAGCCAGAGCAGAAACCCAGCCTAACACACAGGGCCTGCAGGAGAGTCCTTGGGACATTGTCCAAGTAGTGGGCAAGTAAGTCCTAGACCAGGCATAAGCAAACTTTCTTCATAAAGGGCCAGAAAGTAAGTATGTCAGGCTTTGCAGGCCATATGTTCTCTGGCACAGCTACTCAAATCTGAGGTAGTGTGAAAGTAGCCACAGACAGTACATAAATGAATGTATGTTTGTGTTCCATCATTTATAGAAGCAGGCAGTAGGAATAATTTGGCCTGTGGTCCATAGTTTGTCAATTCCTACTTTGGACTAAAGTCAGCTCTGGTCCTGCCTAAAAAAGCTTTACAACAAGCCTTAAATGTATTAAATTATTTCCAAGTTACTTAACTGCATCCCAGAGCAAAGCTCCAAAATATATATATAATTTTTTGAGTTGGAGTCTCACTCCATCACCCAGACTGGAGTGCAGTGGCATGCTCACGGCCACCCCAACGTCAACCTGCTGGGCTCAGGCGATTCTTCTGCCTCAGCCTTCCATGTAGCTGGAACTACAGGCATTTGCACTACCACAACTGGCTAATTTTTTTATTTATTGTAGAGACGCGGTCTCCCCAAGTTGCCCAGGCTGTTCTTGAACCTGTGGGCTCAGGCAATCCCCTCACTTTGGCCTCCCAAACTGCTGGGATTACAGGTTGGAGCCACTGCACCCAGCCACTCCAAAATATTTAAAGAAAAAAAAAAAACAATCAACAAACCCAAAATCACCAGCAGCCTACAATATAAAACCCAGCATGTCTGGTATCCAATTACAAATCACCAGACACACAAAGAAATAGGAAGATACTAGAAAAAAAAGTCAGTCAAAATTGACCCAGAACTGATACAGATGTTAGAAGTAGCAGACAAAGGAGTGAAAATAGTTATAACTATATTCCATATGTTCAAAAATTTAAGTAGAGACATGGAAGATATATTTTTTAAGCCAGCAAATTAAACCTCAAGAGGTGAAAAATGCAACATTAAAGATGAAAAATATACTGGGTGGAATAGATCAAACACTGCAGAAGAAAAGATTAGTGAATTTGAAGACATATCAATAAAAACTATCCAAGATGGCATACAGAGAGAAAGACATTGAAAAAATATGAGCAGAGTGAACTATTGGTCAACTTCGGGCCATCTAATATATATATATATATGGAATCGCAGAAGGGCCAGAGGTTAGGAGTTGGAAAGAGACAAAAAAATTTGAAAACATGGCCAAAACATTTCCACATTTGATAAAAACTAAATTCACAGGTTCAAGAAACTTAATGGCTTCCAAGCAGAAGAGACATGAAGAAAACTATACCAAGGCACATCATAATCAAATCACTTAAAATCAGTAATAAAGAGAAACTTAAAAGCAGCCAGAGAAAAAAAGACTACAGCATATCAAGGAACAAAGTTAACAGACTTCTCGGCCAGGCATGGTGGCTCAAGCCTGTAATCTCAGCACTTTGGGAGGCCAAGGTGAGGGAAGTGCCTGAGCCCACAGGTTGGAGAACAGCCTAGGCAATTTGGCGAGACCTTGGCTCTACAATAAATCAAAAAATTAGCCGGGAGTGGTAGCGTGTGCCTGTAGTTCTGGCTATGTGGAAGGTTGAGGCGGAAGGATCGCCTGAGCCCAACAGGTCGACACTGTAGTGGCCATGAGCATGCATGCCACTGCACTCCAGCCTGGGTGACGGAGTGAGACTTCAAAAAAAACAGACAGACAGACTTCTCACTGGAATCAGTGCAAGTCACAAGACAATGAACAACATCTTTTAGTACTAACTGGAAAAAACTGTCGACTTAGAATTCTACACCCAGTGAAAATATCTTTCAAAACCAAAGGCAAAGCAAAAACTTTTTCAGATAGATGAAAGCTGAGATAATTCATCCCCAGCAGATCTACACTATGGCTATTAGCACCCCCTTATAAAGATGGAGAAACTGAGGCTCAGAGGACTGCAGCTGCCTCTGTAGCAGGAGCTCAGGCCCTCTCCTCCCTTACTGGGGACGTGGAATGGAGACAGCAAGCTACTTTCCTGTCCCCAAGTCCCTCCTTCTGCAGCAGGGCTGGGACAGACCTGGCTGCAGAATCTCAGTTTTCCTATGTTTGTGGCAAGGCTGTACTCCCTCTCCTCTCGCCTCCCCTCCCATGGTGCTGGAAGGATTAGTGAGATGCCATCTGAAGAGGCCCAGGAAGGCTCTCTGGGTGTTAGGGAGGCCTCCTGGGATCCCCTGGGTGGTGCCAGCTCCTGGCACTCTCCAAACCAGTTTACCCATCCTATGGTTCTGAAGGCCTATCACCACGAGAGGACAAGTTTAGGTAACTCTTGCCTCCTGGGGTAGAGGGAGTCTGTGTACTTGTTAACAAATGCTGACTCCAGCCAGAGCAAGTGTCACCAGGCCAACCAGCTGACACTCATATGGGTGTCTCTTTTCCAGAGACCAGGGAGGGGCGGTGATGACCATTCTCATTTTCCAGAAAGGGAATCATTCCCAGGGCCACACAGTCAGTTGGTGGCAGAGGCTTCCTGTTCCCAGGCTCTTCTCCTGATGTCCTGGTGTCCATTCCAAGCTATGACCCCACCCACCCCGGCTCCTGAAACAAATACCTGACACTCAGCACTGTCTGGAAAGTCATGCCTGACGGAGTTAGAGACCAGCGTGGGCAATATAGCAAGACTCCAGTTCTACAAATATATATTTTTAATGTCCCTAGGTCTCCCCAACTCTGCCACACCTTCCCTGGGAAGCCTGTGGTGGGTCAGCTACCCACTCTAAGTCTGTTTCCCGTCTCAGTAACACGGGAAACGGAACTGGATGAACTGAGGTCCCTTTCCCCTAGGACATTCCTCAGCTCTGTGAGCACCTTCCCCACCCTCTGACTATTAAAACTGAAGCCTCATTAAGGCCAATTAAAGGATGCTCAGGCCTTGAGCACCAAGTGGCTATGATGGGTCAGAGTCACGCCTAGAGCTGTCTGACCAGGAGGCCCGGCCTAGCCCGGTGGCGTGGGGGCACTACCCCAAATCTCCCACCTCCCAGACATCGGCCTCCGCGCCATGGCTCAGGAATGCTGCAGAGACAAGGGGCTGGCAGAGCTTTGGGAAAGTCGATCAGGTGACCAGGGCCATGCCCTGTAGATGAGGCAAGAGGACAAGATCCCTCCCTCACAAGGGGCTTCAGAATCCTCAGGGCTTCCAGGCCTGCAGGCACAGGATCCCATCAACCAGACCATCCCACGTGGACAGCAAATGGCACCACTAAGAATTTTCAACCTAGAATATCTCAGAACCGTGGATTCAAAAGCTTTTTTTTTGAGTTGGAGTCTCACTCTGTCACCCAGACTGGAGTGCAGTGGCCGCTCCCGGCCACCACAGCCTCGACCTGCTAGGCTCCCGCGATCCTTCTGCCTCAGCCTTCCAAGTAGCTGGAACTACAGGCGCGCGCTCCCACGCCCAGCTAATTTTTGATTTATTGTAGAGATGAGGTCTCGCCAAGTTGCCCAGGCGGGTCTCAAACCCGCGGGCTCAGGCAATCCACTCACCTCAGCCTCCCAAGGCGCCGGTCAAAAGCTTTTAAAACCTCAGCCTCTCTAGGGCCCAAGAGCGACAGACTGGGGTCACTGAGAATCCTCATTCCCCGGGAAGCCTGGCCTGGAAAGCTCTTGCCTAAGGTCACATAGCAAGCCAGGGCATGGCTGAAGCCCTTGGGCTACCTGGTGCCCATGTCCTCTCTGCTGCATTCCACAGAGCCCCTGCTTGAACTTCTTCCAGAACGAAAGCCCGCCACCTCTCATCCCAGACTACTCCCAGAGAGGCTCTCAGGAGAGGGTGAGGACGGAGGGGGAGGAAATGAAGAAAGAGACCTGGCATCTACTGAACACCAGCTTTGTGCCAGACACGGAGTGCTTCACACCTCCCTGTTTTCCATTCACGTCTCGCCATGACTTCATGAAGCAGGTGTCAGCACCACCGTGGCACTGAGGAAGAAAGGCAGAAGGTCGGAGAGACAAGCGACTATCTCTGGACAGCCATGAAAGAACACCAGAGCAGGAGCTTGGGCCTGGGGCCACCGGATGCCAAAGCCTGTCTTCCCAGTGCTCCACACAGGAGATGGGCGAATGGAGTCCAGGGGTCATTCAGACCCCCAGAGACCGGTGCAGCCCATCCAGGCCACAGCATGCCAGGTTGAGGCCAGCGTGGGCCAGGGCGTAGGGCATGACTCCACCTTCCTCCCTGGCTGTTCACGATACAGAGCAGCAATTCAGTACTTTTTTTTTTTTTTGAGTCAGAGTCTCACTCTGTCGCTCAGGCTGGAGTGCAGTGGCACACTCACGGTCACCCCAGCGTCGACCTGCTGGGCTCCGGCGAGCCTCCTGCCTCAGCCTTCCAAGTAGCCAGAACTATAGGCATGTGCTACCATGCCTGGCTACTTTTTTGATTTATTGTAGAGATGAAGTCTCACCATGTTGTCTAGGCTAGTGTCAAACCCACAGGCTCAGGCAATCCACTTGCCTCGGCCTCCCAAAATGCTGGGATTACAGGCTGAGCCACCGAGCCGGCTGACTCTCAACTCTTAATTAAGATGCAAGCGCCGTGGGGTAGGGAGCCTTTGCAGAACACAGGAGCCAACACCTGGGACTATATTATCAGATGGTTCCCCACCCTGACAGGTACGGTAAGGGCCCTGGGCACACAGGAGCCGCTGGAGCAGGCAGAAAGTAACTCCCCGACCCGTGGTGGGAGCCTGGGCCAGCACTGCCCACTTCTGGCTCCAGCTGGGCCACCCCGGGGGCCTCTGGCAGTGCTGGGTCTGTCCCAGTACTGCCAAGCTAAGGGATGTGATTAGAGTCCTCAAGAAAGGGCAGGAGCCGGGCTCGGTGGCTCAGCCCATAATCCCATGCTTTGGGAGGCTGAGGTGAGTGGATTGCCTGAGCCCGCGGGTTCGAGTCCCGCCTGGGC
>NW_007087160.1:13629-16476 GCF_000164805.1 Carlito syrichta | reverse complement strand
TTCCAGTCTGGGCGACAGAGACTCCAACTCAAAAAAAAAAAAAAAAAAAAGGAAAGGGCAGGAACTCTCAGGTCACCGGGACCAGCAGTGGCCTCAGCTCACCGTCCCACTGTTCTTGGCCCCAACCCACCACCACACCAGAGAACCCAGCATTGGGTGCCAAGGAGTCTTGTGAAAATGCTTTTACGGTCCTGAGTCAGGGTGGGGGCCAGGAGTGAGGCTCCAATGCTCCCATCGGAGTGGGGGTTCAGAAGGAACAGCCTTCTCCAGGGAACAGGGGGGTGCTTGGGGACTGCAGACCTGGGGCCTGGGCCCAGCCCCTCCAGTTATCAGCTCTGTGACCTCAGGCAAGTTATTTGCCCTCTCTGAGCCCCACAAAGCCTCAGTTTCCTCATCGGAACCACAGAGACAACACCTACTTTATGGAGTGTGGGGAGGAGTACACAGTGTGGGTAAAGTGCCCGCTCAGCACCTGGCGTGGGGCTGGCATTTAGCAAATGCCTCATTAAGCTGTTTTTATTCTCCCCGAGCCAAGCCGTGGGCCAGGTCTTCAGCGTGTGAAGGCGAGGGCCTGACACACAAGAGGTGGGTGAACCGGGCATCCTGAAACCTGGGTTCACCGTCACTCCTCTGGGTCTCTGTTCCCAGGCCCTCGCCCAACAGGCAGAGATCTGGGCTCCAGGCTGGCCCTGGCCACCGGCGCCTCGCCCTCCCTCAGTTTCCTCAACTGTAAAACAGTGAAGCTGTGATCCGTCCCTGCCCCTGGGGCTTCTCCTGGCACTGCCCGGGGGCCCGCCCCATGTCACGCTGAGGGGGCTCAGCCCCTGCCGAGACAGCAACTTGCTGGAACGTCTATACGAGTTCCTGGCTGAGGCAGCCCCTCCCCAGCCCAGCCTCGCCCCTCTCAGAGGCTGCAGCTGAGCAAGGCCAGCTAGTCCCTCCCAGGCATGATGCTACAGGCCCGGCCTCTGGTATGCGGCTGGAACCCCCACAGCAAGTTTTTCCCCAGATAAATCACCGGCTCCTGAGGCCGAGGGAAGGACAGGTGGGTGACCTTCCACCTCAGAGTCAGGGCCTACTGAGGCCAAAGGGAGGCTCAGAGGGCACAAGCTGCTATGGCTCAGAGCCACACTGCCAGGGAGAAGGACCTAGGACCCGCCGCCTCTTGCCCCAGGGGAATCTAGAGTCACAGGGCAGCAAGCTGTCAGAGCTGAAGGGACCCTTAACAGTCTTTAAGGCCTGCACCCATTTTTTTTTTGAGTTGGAGTCTCACTCATCGCCCAGGCTAGAGTACAGTGGCACGCTCACGGCCACCCCAGCGTTGTCAGCCTGTTGGGCTCCGGAGATCCTTCTGCCTCAGCCTTCCAAGTAGCCGGAACTACAGGCGCATGCTATCACATCCGGCTAATTTTAATTTATTTATTTTTTAATTGTAGAGACGAGGTTTTGACAAGTTGCCCGGGCTGATCTCGAACCCGTGGGCTCAGGCAATCCACCCACCTCTTCCTCCCAAAGTGCTGGGATTATAGGCTGAGCCACCGAGCCTGGCCAGCCTACACCCGTTTTATAGGTGGGATGGCCTGGGCTCGGAAAGGAGCTGGGTTCTGTCACGGGTCACGCAGCCAGGTGAAAGCAGAGCAGGGACCTGACCCCCCACATCCGCTCGTTCTTTTCTAGTCTTTTGGGAAAGGGGATCTGGTGGTGGTGCTGATGGGAACAGAGCCGCTCCCCTGAGTGCATGCTGTGTCACTTCCCCTGCCCCAGGGTCTGACTGCTGTGCTGATGACAGGGCAGGTGAGTGAGGAGGAGGTGGGCTGGGCTGCCCTGACTCAGCACCGCAGCCCCAGTCAGAAGCCCCCAGTCAGAAGCCCCCCGTGGGAAGGGGGCCAGTGTCCAGACAGAGGGATCCCTATCTCAGGCAGGTGGAGGGGGGAGGGTTTTCCCCTAAGTTAGTGCCTGGTGCCGAGGCTAGAAGAGGGGGCGGGACCAAGGGGACACCAGATGATTCACCGGGAGAGATAAGCAGGAGTGCTCCAGGCAGGCGTGCAGACAAAGCGCCCTGTCAGCATCCGTCAGCGTCCTGGCCCTGCCCCGCCAGCCTGGGAAGCAGCCGGGGCAGGGGAGACAGAGGATTGCAGGTGGCCTGGATCCGCTGCCCCTCCCAGGCTCTTCCTGTCACTCTGAACTGTCAGGGCCATGGCACAAGGAGAGGGGAATTGGTCCTAGAGTTTGAGGGCAACGCAGGCCTGGTTCCCACCCCTCCACCCAAGAACTAGCTAGGTGACCTTGGATAAGGACTAACCAGTCAGGCCTCAGTTTCTGTATCTGAAAAATGGGGCAGATAACACTACCTGAGATTATAAAGTGCTTTGCACTCAATAAACAGTAGCTATTATTATAGCCCGCCTACATGCGCCATGCTGGCCCTGGGTGCCAGGAGAATGGCAGGGAAGGGAGCACACAGGGCCAGAGAGCAGGGACTCGGCTTACCACGGTGCTGTGGGGGCGTGAGCAAATCCCTGTCCTTCTCTGTGCCTCAGGATCCCTGTCCATAAGATAAGGCGCTTAGCCTCCAACACCTCTGAGGCCCTTCTCAGACCCTCAAGAACCACCTGCGCCTGAGCCCGCGGGTTCGAGACCCACCCGGGCAGCTTGGTGAGACCTCATCTCTACAATAAATAAACAAATTAGCCGGGTGTGGTAGTACGCATCTGTAGTTCCAGTTACTTGGAAGAATTGCCGGAGCCCAGCAGGTCGAGGCTGTGGTGGCCGGGAGTGGCCACTGCACTCCAGTCTGGGCGATAGAGTGAGACTCCAACTCAAAAAAAAAAAAAAAAAAAAAAAAAA
>NW_007087160.1:10553-13609 GCF_000164805.1 Carlito syrichta | reverse complement strand
AAAAAAAAAAAAAAAAAAAAAGAACCACCTGCTGTCCAAGAAGGTGGGCAGTCTCAGCAGGGAGCACCCTTTTTTTTTTCTGAGTTGGAGTCTCACTCTGTCGCCCAGGGTGGAGGGCAGTGGCATACTCATGGCCATTGCAGCCTCAACCTGCTGGGCTCAGGCAATCCTTCCACCTCACTCCTTCCAAGTATCTGGAACCACAGGTGCAAGCCACCATGCCTGGCTAATTTTTTTGATTTATTGTAAAGACGAGGTCTTACCATGTGGCCCAGGCTGGTCTTGAACCTCTGGGCTCAGATAATCCTCTCGCCTCTGCCCCCAAAGTGCTGAGATTACAGGTTCCAGTCATTCCAGCCTGGCAGAGAGCACCCTTTCTTAAGAGTAGAGGGCAGGAGTTCCAGCTACTTGGAAGGCTGAGGCAGAAGGATTGCCTGAGCCCAGCAGGTAGAGGCTGTGATGGCTGGGAGTGTGCCACTGCCCTCCAGCCTGGGCTACAGAGTGAGAATCCAACTGAAAAAAAAAAAAAGCAGAGAGCACCACCTACCTGTCAGGGGCTGAGGGGAAATTCCCCACTGTGGTGCTACACAGACAGACCAGTGCTCAAACCTGAGGTCAACTCTTCCCTGGCTGTGCTACCTTAGACAGGACACCCAAAACCTTGTGGTGCTTTTGTGGGAAGTAAATAAAACTCCGGGGGGCCTGTGTGGAGTGGCTGGGTCTAAGTTGTGGCAGAGAAGTGGAGAGAAAGCGGGGGTCAGCAGAGGAAGCCCTGAGTGCCTGCCTGGCCCCAGGCGCCACTATCTGGTCCCATCACTGGGCTGGGCCATCTGTCTGTCTGTCTGTCTGTCTGTGGGAGATTAACCCTTCTGGCTGTTCCCATCTGCCTCCTTCCTATTGCTGGTGGTGAGTGGGGACAGGAGGAGAGCAAGCCTGGCACGGCAGGTCAAGCCCCTTGACCCAGAGCTTTGTTTCCCCATTTTAAAAATGAGAGTGAAGGCTGTGGAACCCAGCACACCCTCTCAGGAACTGGGTTCCACGGCCTCCAGGCAGAGCCGCCTCCCCCTGCATGGCAGGTGTGGGGTGGGTTACTCAGCCTGAAAACTATGATGGTGCCTTCCTTCTCCCCCTCCTCCACCTCTTCCTCCAACTCCTTCCTCACTCTGGTCACCGGATATGCCACCCTTACAATAGCCAAAGAGGCAGCTTTTATCCTCACCACCCCTCTTTATAGAGCAGAAACCCGAGGCCTCGAAGCTGCCTGGGGGTGGCCAGCAGGGTGGGAATAAGCAGGCTGAGGGCCAGGTTCCCTTACATGGCTGGCTGGCTCCACCGGCCCCCTGGTTGGGGCAGGGACTCGACTCCACCGTCCTGGAAACCTGAGCCAGGGCCACCTTGTCAGTTCCTGACCCACTTCTAGCTTCTCTGCCCACGAGCTCCTGCAGGCCCCATCTGTCAGCCAGCATGGTCCCCAAAGCCACCATTCTGGCCCTGTGCAATTCGCTGTCCTGCTCTGGAATTGGAAGGGTGAATGGGTTAAGCCCAGCTAGGCATACCTTGTCCCATCACCTGATGCCAGCCCCGCCTTCAGAATCCATCTCAACACAGCTCGCTAGGAATGCTTTATCTGTCATGTCAGGATGTGCCTTGAAATGAGGGAAAGACACTTCTGCCCAGCAGAAAGAAGCACCTGCTCAGGGTCACGGCCGTCCAGCAATGGCCTGGCTGTGTCTGCAAGTGGCAAGCAGAATGGTCGCTCACAGCCAGGGCACTGCACAACCCAACGGCGATCGGGAAGGGGAGCTCCAGACAAGCCTTGAGGTCCCTTCCGCTGGCAAAATTCGACCCTCAGGTGGACTCACTCCACATCCACCGGTGAGGACCACCTGGTCCCCACCCATGTATCGTGGCCTGGAAAGCTCACAGAGGCTCAGAGAGTGTGTGTAACTTACTCCTGGTTGCTCAGCACAGCCAGGAAACAGGCAGATTTGAACTCAGACCTACAGGCTAGCCTCAAAGGCATTGAGGCTGCATCTCAATCTCCATGCCCATCCTCCCACCCCCCCAACAAAAGTTCTCCCCAGGAGAGTTCATGGTGTGTGCAAGAGTCTCCAGTGTCTCAGGGTGAATCAGAGTCACCCTAAGGAAGAGTAAGAGAGAAAGCCCCAGGATTCCTTCCTACTCCACCCCACGGCAGCACCTTCTTCTGGAGAACCTGATCACCAGGTCTGGGGAAACCAGAAATATCCCCAACCATGCACAAAGGCCCTTTGAGATCGGGGAGCCCACTGTCACCTGCGAGGGGACCCAGACACCCTCGCCCCTCCACAGAGACACTGAGGAACCCCACGAAGGTGGGGAGGAAGCCTACCCCCATGAGGCAACCAGGGAAGCACCAAGGAGAGCGCCAGGGGACCGTGTTGGGGTCTCCGTGTTGGGCTCTGAGTATGTACCGAGGAGCGGCCGGGTGGGGGGCCGGGTGGGGCCCCTGGCCCGGCCTCGTCTGCAGGGACTCTGGGGGACGCCGCCTCACCTTCTGGGCCTGGCTGATCATCTTGCGCACCACCTCTTTGATGTGGGCCTGCCCGTCAATGGGGGGCTGCATGTAGACACTGGCCCGGGTCACGCCGCGGTAGGCGATGGTGTCCGGCCAGCCCAGGTCCAGCTGAGGGATGGAGCGGTCGGACTTCTGGGGCCAGTACTCCAGCGAGGGCAGCGGCTCGGCCTCCGTGGGGGCCCCGCCTGGCACGTGGGCTTCCTCGCCGTCGCCGTCGCCGTCGCCGTCACCACCACCCTCCCCGACCCCTCCATCCGTGTCCTCGGGCCCCCGGGGGCGGCCCGTGGCGCGCGGGTCCTCGGAGCCCGGGTCGTACACCTCGATGGTCTCCAGGATGCGCCTGAGCTCCAGCTCGGAGAGGAAGTCGCGGATGTTCTCCCGCTTCAGCACCTCGTAGAAGGCGTCCCGGCCGCGGGCCGCCAGGGCCTCCAGGGCCAGCCGCTGCTCCTCGCTGTAGAAGAACTCGGGCTTGGCCTCGCTGGAGCGCCAGTTCACGTGG
>NW_007087160.1:1030-9879 GCF_000164805.1 Carlito syrichta | reverse complement strand
CCCTGGCGCCCGGGTTCCAAAAAGTTCGGGGGCCACAGCCTAAGACTTCCTTGAACACTGCAGCCCAGAGAAGGACAGGGTTCTCCCTGGGTCACACAGCGGGTCAGCAACAGCCTTGGCAGCTCCCTGCGGCCCCAGGGTCTGTTGGCGACCCTGGATCAACCCCGACCAGTCCCGCAGGTGGGACAGGTGGGACGGGAAGGCCGCGCGACCGTCCAGTTGTGGAAATAGGGCTGGGGTCCTGGGCTGGGAGCCCCCAGGCAGGGGTAGGGCCCTGCCCGACCCAGCCCCAGGGCCTTTTACAGAGCCAGGTGTGTACCTAGCAGGTACCCAGCTCTGAGTTCTGCCACGCGCCCCGTGGTGAGCAGCTTCCCGCCTGAACTTTGAGGCAGGGAGGGGCGGAGAGGGCTGCTGTGGGCTGGGGTCAGGCCCGGCTTTCTGCTCGGCGTCCCCTGGGCTGGGGACTCTAGTTATGGGGGGGTGTGGGGACCACATCTGAAGGCAGGCTGTGAGGGCGGGAATGCCAAGCCCATTAAACCCGGCGGGACAAACAGCCCCCACCCCTTCGCGTGCCGCCCGGCCAGGCACCGGGCCAGCCCTTGCCTCCCCTCCTCCATGCTGGCTCTGGTCTGGTTGGGGCTGACGAGGCCCTAAGGACACTGCTCTGTGCTGCGGAGGGCTGGCTGGTGACATCTCTAGGCCTTGTGCTCCCAAACGGCCTCCCTCAAAGGCCTTCCCCGCCATCCATCACCTGTCCGGACTCCTTGTCCCTGAGTCCTCTGCCCTGACCTATGGCTGCTCTCCCCGGGGCCCCTGAGGTTCCGGCTCTGTCCCCTCAGGCATCGAGCCCTGTACTCTCTGCCACACAGCCCCCATTCCCACCCCGAGGCCTTCATGCTGTGTCTGAATATGGTGGCCCCAGAGGCCAGGTTCCTGCACAGTCCCCCTGGCTCCTCCCAAGTACCTGTGCACATACCTGCACCGACCCCTCCCGGCAGGCCAGCGAGGAGGGGTAGTCCCCGCGAGTGAACCCTGCCCTGGGACGCCTGAAGCCTTGTCTTTAAGACCCTCTTCCTTTTGTTGTTACCAGTGCACAGAGGCCCTGGGATTTTCTAAGGGAGTCCTGGCTCTCAGGGCAAAAGGCCTAGGGCCCTCTGACCTCTGCAGTTACCTGTCTGTAATGATTGATCCATGGGAAGTTGTAAAAACAAATGAATAGGGAGGTCGCACGCCCTTCACCCAGTTTCCCTCAATGGTGACATCTTGCGTACAATAATATCACAGCCAGATAATTGACATGGGTGCAAGCCCAGAGCTATTTCAGATTTCACCCGTTTTGCATGCACTCATGTGTGTGTAAGTGTATTGATGTATGCAACCTTATCACATCTGTAGATTTGTGTGACTACTATCACAGTGGAGATGCAGAACTGTTCCATCACCACAAAATCTGTAGCCCTAAAGATTTATAGCCGTCTCCACACCTCTCCCCCTGGCCCCCACCCATTCCTAACCTCTGGCAATTTCTAATTTATTCTACAACTCTATAGTTTTGTCATTTCAAGAATGATATATATAGGCTGGACGCAGTGGCTCACGCCTGTAATCCCAGCACTTTGGGAGGGTCAAGGTGGGAGGATCGCTTGAGCACACTGAGTTTGAGGCCAGCCTCGGCAACAGAGCAAGACCCTGTCTCTACAAGAAAAAAAAAAAATAGCCTTTAGTCCCAGTTATTTGGGAGGCTGAGATGGGAGGATCACTTGAGCCCAGGAGGTTGAGACTGTGGTGAGCTGTGATCATGTCACTACACTCCAGCCTGATCAATAGAGTAAGACTTTGACAATAACAAAAAAATGGTATGCTATATAAATGGAATGTAAACTATTGGGATTGGCTTTTTGTCCCACTCAGAGTAATACTCTGAGGATTCATCTAGGTTGTTGTGTGGATCAATAGTTCGTTCCTTTTCCTTTTCATTGCTGACAAGTACCACGGTTTGTTTAACCATTTCAATAGCTGAAGGATGCGTGGATTGTTTCCAGCTTTTGATTATTACAAATAACCCTGCTACGAGCATTCATGTCCATATGTGCATAAACATAAGGCTTCACTTCTCTGGCCTGGACACCCACGAGTGCTCTCCCTGGGTGCTATGGAACTTGCGTGTTCATAAACAAACTACTAGACTGTTTTGCCTCTTATGCCTTCCAATGTGTGAGTGACCCCACTCTTCCACATCCTTGCCAACCTGGAGTGTTAACACTATTTTTTTTTTTTAATTTTGGTCCTTCTAATAGGTGTGTCTTATCATGGTTTAAATTTGCACTTTCCTGATGGCTAATGTTATTAAACATCTTCTCATGGGTTTCTTGCCACCCATATGTCCTCTTTGGTGAAATGTCTGTCTGTGTCTTTTCCCTGTTTTTCTCACTGGATTGTCTGTTTTTTGCTGGTGAGTTTTGTGAGCTCTTTCTGTATTCTAGATACAGAGCCTTTGTCAGGTATGTGGTCTACAAATGTTTTCTCCCCGTCTGTAGCTTCCGTTTTCATCCTCTTCACAGAGATCTTGCACAGAGCTAAGATTTTTAATTGGATGAGGTCCCAATTTATCGAGTTTTCCTTTTATGCATCATGCGTTTGGTGTCAAGTCTAAGAACTCTTTTTGCATAGAGACGAATCTCTATATTGAACGTTTTATTTGGGAAGAATTGCAATTGGGACATACACGCATGCCAGGTGGTCTTCAGTGTGTGCGGGGGTCATGGAGAAGGTTTGAGGTTTTCTAAAAAGAAATATGTTCAACTTGGCAAGACCTCATCTCTACAATAAATCAAAAATTAGCTGGGCGTGGTAGCGCGCGCCTGTAGTTCCAGCTACTTGAAAGGCTGAGGCAGAAGGATCGCCGGAGCCCAGCAGGTGGAGGCTGCGGTGGCCGGGAGCAGCCACTGCACTCCAGTCTGGGCGACAGAGTGAGACTCCAATTCAAAAAAAAAAAAAAGAAAGAAATATGTTACGTATAGCTCTTTGAGAAAGTTCACACTGGCACTAGTAAGTATTCGGGTAGCTGGAAAGTGCTGATTCAGAAGTGATGGTGGACCAAATTAGACCTGAAATTGTAACAAGTCATCTCAGCAGCTATAGATAAAAGCGGTTTCAGGTTACAGGAGCAATTTCAGCAGCCAGGCTCTCAGGGAGTTACATGTTTGGAACAATGTTACCCTCTCTGACTACTGTTTCCCTCTGGCCTCTTGACTCTGTTTTAGTTGAGTATAACAAGAGTGACCCAATTTGTATGTAGGTTCAGAAGATTTTCTTCTATTTTTTCCCAAAAGTTTGATAGGTTGTTTCCTGTTGTTTTGTTTATATTTTACATTTAAGTCTGTGATCTATTTTGAATTAATTTTTGTGCAAGATGTCAAAGTTTAGATTGAGGATAGGCTTTTGGCCTATAAATGTCCCCAGAAGGGTTTTTACAGAGGAGGAAACAGCCTCGGAGGCCTTAGATAATCACTTAGGATCACAAAGCAAGGAATTGGGAGAGCTGGACTCAAATCCAGGTCTGTGAACCTTTCTCCTGCTCCCTTCTGCAACCACAGTGTCTGGTTAGCCAGGCATGGCAGTGTGCCCCTGTAAGTTCCAGCTACTTAAGCTGAGGCGGAAGGATTACCGAAGCCCAGCAGGTCAACACTGGGGTGTAAGTGTGCCGCTGCACTCCAGCCTGGGCGACAGGATGAGACTCCAACTCAAAAAAATGAAACAAATCAGTGACTAGGTGGGCTCCCACGGGTGGTCCAGGCCTGGTTAGGGAGTACGGAACACCTTGATTACCCCTCAGGGTGTTGTGTCCAGTGGCCTCTTTGGGACAGGACCATTTAGTCAGTCGACAAACACTGGCAGAGACTGTCGTATGTTAGCTTTTGCTGAGCACTGTTGGGGCCCAGGCTTCTCTCTGAGGCCCCATAGTTATAGTCTGGGGAGGCAGGATGGACAAGGTCCTAGAGTTATCGGTGCTGTGGAGAATGTAGCCCCAAAGCCTGGGAGGCCCTGGCATCTGTAATGAGTTGAGAGAAAGGAGAATAAGTTCCCTGGGTTTATAAAGAAAGGAAAGGTGTTCTAGTGAGAGGGAATAGCAAACACACAGACTCAGAGGTGTCCAAGAGAGCCCAGGGTGCCAGAAGTCTGTGTGGAATTAGTGGAGATGAGGGTGTCCAGGTGGGTGGAGGGCCTCTCTGAGAGACCCCCGATGCCCGCTGCAGGGGCTGTGAGCAGGGAGGCGCGGGAAGGTGGGCAGTTTTAGAAGTTCCCTTTGCAGCCGGGCTCGGTGGCTCAGCCTGTAATCCCGCGCCTTGGGAGGCCTAGGTGAGTGGATTGCCTGAGCCCGTGGTTTCGAGACCCCCCTGGGTAACTTGGCGAGACCTCATCTCTATAATAAAGAAATAAAAAATTACCCGGGCATGGTAGCGCACGCCTGTAGTTCCAGCTACTTGGAAGGCTGAGGTGGAAGGATCGCCGGAGCCCAGCAGGTTGAGGCTACCACTGCACTCCAGTCTGGGCAACAGAGTGAGACTCCAACTCAAAAAAAAAAAAAGTTCCCTTTGCTTGCTTGCAGGGGGAGCGGATTAGGAGGCGCAGCGAGGAGGTGGGGCAGTCCCTCCAGTGACCAAGCAGGACTTGGCATTGGCCATGGGGGGAGGACATGGGGCAAGGAGGAGGGTGACTCTCAGGCTTCAGGCATGGACTCTGGTTGGATTGGGGCACTGATGCGAGAGTAGAGCCCCGTAGGGAGCCCCCAGCGCTCTGGCAAACCCAGAAACCCTCCGCCCAGGTCCCCAACCCTCGCTGGCCCCCAGGCTGCTCATCCCTGAATTCGCATATGGGGGGAGGTGTTTCCACAGCAACAGTACTGCTGCTGTTCCCATCAAGGAAAGGTTGGTCTCTCTCGCTGTTCAGTACAAACACTCGGTAGACCAGTGGTGCCCATAGGCAGTAGCCCCATGCTGGGAGCCTGGAGTGGCTGAACAAACTCAAGAAGAATCTCCTGATTCAGACTTTCTGAGCCATTATGTGTCTGCGATGTCTCACTGTCCCTCCCAGGAGGGCTGGCCCTCCAAAAGCCAGGGTCAGCCTCAGAGCCAGACTCAGAACCCATCAGGAAGGACCCATCACCTGCCCTCTGAATCCTGGACTCTGGGGGCCTCCAAGCCTTGCCATGGGGTCCCGGGCTCTGTCCTGAATCTGACTGTTGAGAGACCCAAGAAACCAAGAAACTTAAAAAGCCATACTTGCTGTAAAAGTAGTGTTTAGTTCACTATATTTTATATCTCCCTACCTCGTGTTCATTGTACTTTATGAAATCTTAGTACTTTAAACCCTACCTCAGACCCCGTAGAATTAGGCATATGTCGGGTGCCGGTAACGACTGATTGTGTAATTATATAATGTCTTAAGTAGTGTTTGTAGTTAGAACTCTTGGGTTAAGCATTGTTAGTCCCATTGCCATGCTGACTTCTGCTTTTACAACTGGATGTAAATGTTAAAGCGATAAGCCCCTTTCAGGCATTCCTTTGCTGCAGACTTGGAGATGCTAGTAATCTGCCTGCTTGCTCAGGTTAATTTATACGCAGTGACTGTATGAACCTACTTATCTGACATTCCACTCTGCCTGTTGGGTGGGTTTCTGTCAATCATGGACAGTCAGGTTGAAGCCCACGAAAGGCACCTACCAATACCAAGTGTTCCCGTACCCATTAGGAGAGATTACCCAATCATGTAAAACCAAGTTTAGAGTTCTTTCCCCTCCCTCTGTAATGGTGTATAAAGACTGCTTGCCATGCTGGATCGGGGCTCTCGTCCCTGAAGCCATAGCCGGCTTCGTTCGTGAGCCCAGACTCGAGCCTGAATAAAGACCCTTGTGTGTTTGCATCAGAGCTGGCTCTTTGGTGGTCTCTCGGATTTTGAAATTTGGGTTTAACACTGTATGTCCCAGACAAGTGATGTCCTTTCGGGTCCTGCAAACCCGATGGGGGTGGAGGTGGTAGGGTAGGGCAGCTAGATAGAACAGTGCCTGAACTCTTCCACAGCTCTTTCTGGATCCTTTCTCCCTCTCCTCCTCTCCTCCTGTGCCTTCCCTCCGCCTCCCTACCAATCATTCACTTACTCATTCATTTATTCAACAGTTGATAGAATGTCTCCTTCCAAGCCGTGCCCTGGGCTGGGTGATACCTGGAACTTGGAGATGATTCAGATCTGATGTCTGCCCTTGGGGAGCTCTAGTTCTGGTGGGGAAGGTGGACTTTGTAAACAAACAACTGTGATTCAGTCCTTGGCCTTAGGAGCCCTTGGGAGGAAGCTGCCACTGCCTGGGGGTTGGGGGAGAATCCACGGAAGCCTCCAGAGGACAAGCCCTTTGCAATGGGCCTTGAAACCGGAGGTAAACAAGGGTGGGGGTGGCTGGTAGGTGGACAGTGGTGCCTGGGAGGAGCCAGGCGTCTGCAAGGCACAGAGGCGTCAAAGCGTTGGGTGTGTGTGGGAGAAAACACAAGCAGGTCAGGGTGGCTGGTGCAAAGCGCTGGTCTGGGAGGTTCTGGAACCAGCTGGCAAGGGCCTTGAGTGCCGTGGAAAGGGTTTTTCCCCACCCCCCCAGAATGCCATGGGTTCCAGGGGCAGGGGGTAGGAAGGGTGTCCCGAGAAGTGAGTGGTGTGATGAGGGCTGTGATGTCCAACGGGCAGAGGGGATGCAGGGGAGGTGGGTGGGAAGCTTGGAGGGAAGTGAGGAGCAGGGTGGGCCCCAGAGGGGAGGGAGGAGAGGCCTTGGGCCTGGGGGCTGGTGGGGGGAGGGGAAAGTCCACACACTTGTCGGGAGGCCCCCGGGGATGACAGAGACCAGATGTCCAGGAAGCCTGGAGCTCAGACAGACGGGGCCAGGCACTGGGCCGCGGTCATGGGGGTGGAGGGCACTGCCCTGGCGCTGCCAGCCTAGAGGGAGAAGTCTGAGACCTTTAAGGAGGAACCTTGCCCAAGGAGTGTCTGGAGGGGCTGGTCTGCACAGGGGGCACCAAATCACCGAAATGTCGCTGCCTGCCACCACCTCCATGTGGCAACCTCACCCTCCGCCCACAGACCACCACAGTGCAGGTCTGTCTGCTTCTGTCTCTGAACTCCCCCATCATCAGCATCTCCTAGTTTATTCAGTGCTCTCTGGGCCCTGCTGACAACCCCAGGAGGTCAGGGCCAAAGGGCTTTGTAAGTTGTTTTTTTTTTTTTTTTTTGAGTTGGAATCTCACTCTGTCACCCAGACTGGAGTGCAGTGGTAGCCTCCACCTGCTGGGCTCCGGCGATCCTTCCACCTCAGCCTTCCAAGTAGCTGGAACTACAGGCACGCGCCACCATGCCCGGCTAGTTTTTGATTTATTGTAGAAAGGAGGTCTCGCCAAGTTGCCCAGGTGGGTCTCGAACCTGCGGGCTCAGGCAATCCACTCGCCTCAGCCTCCCAAAGTGCAGGATTACAGGCTGAGCCACCGAGCCCGACCTGCTTTGTAAGTATTTTATGGAAGGAAATAGGAGCATGGGGCTGGCTCTTTTCTTCATCTCCATCTGCCGGTGAGCCACACAGTGCCAACCTTGTGACAGAATCCCATAGCAGTGATGGGACCCTCGCACTCCACGGCTATGGACACAGGGTCAGGTTTCTGCCCCCTCGCAGGGCAGGAGGCCTAGGGACGCCTGGAGCTAGGGCTTAGCTGGGGTTTAGCCCAGGAAATTCCTGAATTCCTTCATGCACTCAACAAACGAGCAGTGTGCACTGCCCCACCCATGGTGGGGATAGCACAAGGCAAAGTCCCCATCCTCATGGGGCTCACCTGACACAGGGAAGAGACGAGGACTGAACAAACATGTCCAGGTCCCCCCAGGGATGGCAAGGAATGGGGAAAAGTCATATGGGGTGAGAAAGTAGGCTAGGGGGGGACAGTCCAGGATGTGGGAAGAAAGTAGTCTTGGGGAAAGGCCTGGGGCAGGTGTGCACAGGCCTCCGGTGGGAGCCAGGCCTTGCCGAGGAAGAAGGGAAGACCCATGTGGCTGGGGCTGGGGTGAGGGGAGCGAGGATGCACCCCTTGGACAGGGTGACCCGAGATCTGAAGGGTCACGGAGGGTCTTGCAGGCCGTGGAGAGGGCGAGCAGCTGGAGAGTCCTGGGCATGGGCTTGGCTTCTGTTGGGGATGGTGCAGCAAGGGGAAATAACCTGGCCGAAAGTTCAGACCCTAGGGGTGGGCATAGGGGCATGGGCAACTCTGATCCCATGCCTGACGGTGGGAAGCTCTAGCGGGCAGGCCTTGCCTGCACCTGGGCTTTTCCTATGGTCCTGTCGAGCAAGCTGTAGCTGGGAGACCCACATACCAACCACCTGTCCACGGACACCAGGTGTCGTTGAGTGGACACGAAGGCCAGGGACAGGCTGAGGGCTCCATCCCAAAGGCCTTCTGCCCTCTCTGGCCTCCATTTCCCCCTTTGGGGAGAATGGCTGGGGGGCAGGGGGACCAGCACCGCAGGTAGGCTCTGATGGTGGATGCTCATGTGCCAGGGTCAAACTACGGAGGGACCCCAGCCTGGGGGAGTGGGATCAGGGAGAGTGGCAGATGGGGAGAGAGGGGGCTTGGGAGCCAGAAGGGCTCTCAGAAGCCACTCCCTTCCCATGGCTCAGACTGGGAAACTGAGGCCTAGAGCAAGCAGTAACACGGTGGAGGGGTGCCAGAGCGGGTCCGGGCCTGGCATCCGTGTCCCTGGGAAGAGACACCAAGCATCCCTTTCTCACAGATGACGTGGGCTGTGTGGTGCCAGCAGAGTGCCTGCGG
>NW_007087160.1:0-1010 GCF_000164805.1 Carlito syrichta | reverse complement strand
TGGGGCCCAAGGAGGGTGGGGACTCTGGAGAGTGGGGGAGGCCACTCTGGATCCAGCATGATGCTGTGTGACATCCAGGCAGGATGTTCTGCTCCCAGGGGGAGGGAGAAGTGATCCCTCTCCCTCCTGCAGAGCCCAGACCCAAGGGAAGTGAGTGGTCAGACCTGGGCTCTGCCACTTGCTGGCTGAGCTCTTTGGGGCATGTCATCTCTCTGCTTGGAGCCAAGTGTCCTCATTTGTCCAACTGGAGTTAATGGCACCTATCCACCTTTCAGCATCGGTGCTGGGATTAAACATAATAGCAGGAAAACTGCCTGGCATAGGGCTTGGCCACACTGTGTGTTCCCACCTCTGGGTTTTACCTTCCTCTTCTGGGCAAGGGGCCTCCCTAAGTGCCCCCAGCTGGTCACTGTTGGGCTACACGCCTCTTAGGTCTTGCACTCACCCTCCAAGAAATGGGAGGAATAAACCCCGGGCAAGGCAACGTTCTGGGGAAAACCAGGAGTTAACCCACTTTCCTTTGGGCCCCGTCCCAGGAAGCTTGACAGGTGAACAGAGAGGGCCACAAGATGCCTGGGAACTACACAGCAAATCAGACGGAGAACCAAGGCCAGACAACCAGGAAGGCAATAGACAGCTCTCTTGGGGAAGAGGAGCCCATGGCAGGCAGACGTATTCTAGGTCAAGGGGTAGGGGAGAGGTGTGCAGGGAGGGAGGAGGTGTTTAAATGCAAGGTGCAAGAGGCAGGGCATGGTGGCTCATGCCTGTAATCTCAGCACTCTGGGGGGCCGAGGCGAGAGGATTGCCTGAGCCCAGGGGTTCGAGACCAGCCTGAGCAACATGGTGAGACCTTGTCTCTACAATAAATCAAAAAATCAGCTGGGTGTGATGGCGCATCCCTGTGGTTCCAGCTACTTAGAAGGCTGAGGTGGAAGGATCGCCTGAGCCTGGCAGGTCGAGGTTGCGGTGGCCGTGAGTGTGCCACTGCACTCCAGCCTGGGTGACAGAGT
>NW_007087159.1:0-928 GCF_000164805.1 Carlito syrichta | reverse complement strand
CAGGTGTGATGGTGTGTGCCTGTAGTCCCAGTTACTCAGGAGACCAAAGTAGAAGGATCACCTGAGCCCAATGAGGTGGTGTTTTTGTACCACTGCTCTATAGCTTGGGTGACATAGCAAGACCCTATCCAAAAAAAGAGAGAACAAAAAACCATCATTGATCAGAAAATGTCCCCTGTGACAGACCCATCCCCCAGTCCAGGTTCCTCTGTTAACCACTGATGTGTTCAGATCTTTTCCTGTTCAGTTAGACACAGATGTGTGCGTGAGTGTGCGATGTGTTCTCTCTCTCTCTGTCTTTCTGTTTCTCTCTGTGTGTCTCTCTATGTCTCTCTGTGTCTCTCTCTTTCTTTCTCTGTCTCTCTGTGTGTTTTTCTCCCTGTCTCTCTCTGCCTCTCTCTCTCTCTCTCTTTCTCTCTCCTCTCTCTCTCTCTGTGTCTATCTTTCCTCTGTCTGTCTGTCTGTCTCTCTCAATCTCATACCATATGGGACTGAACAAGTAAATATAGCTTGCTAGCTCTGCCTAACAACTGTTAACTTGGCTGGGCTACCTTGCAGGGGTCTGGTCAACGGGGTGGGGAGCATGTGTGGGGTGTGAAATCAGATTCTGTGGGTTCAAGTTCTCCTTCAGCCCCAGGCTGTGGGTAAATTGCTAAACTTCTCTGCGTCACTTTTGCTAACTGGAACCTGTTTATAAAGGTTTAATATAAAGCACATCACATTACCTGATGCTGACTAAACTCCATAAACACTCACTCTTGTTATAACCTGCAGGGCTAATTTCCTCTTTCCTTTTTTTTTTTTTTTAAGTTGGAGTCTCACTCTGTCACCCAGACAGGAGTGCAGTGGCCACTCCTGGCCACTGCAACCTCAACCTACTAGGCTCCGGCGATCCTTCCGCCTCAGCCTTCCAAGTAGCTGGAACTAC
>NW_007087158.1:26112-27872 GCF_000164805.1 Carlito syrichta | reverse complement strand
CGGCCACCGCAGCCTCGACCTGCTGGGCTCCAGCGATCCTTCCACCTCGGCCTTCCAAGTCGCTGGAACTACAGGTACGCGCTACCACACCCGGCTAGTTTTTGATTTATTGTAGAGATGACGTCTCGCCATGTTGCCCGGGTGGGTCTCGAACCTGCGGGCTCAGGCA
Source organism: Carlito syrichta (assembly GCF_000164805.1). Classification (NCBI taxonomy): domain Eukaryota; kingdom Metazoa; phylum Chordata; class Mammalia; order Primates; family Tarsiidae; genus Carlito; species Carlito syrichta. The sequence goes on along the minus strand of NW_007087158.1, from coordinate 27,703 downwards.
ATCCACTCGCCTCGGCCTCCCAAAGTGCAGGGATTACAGGCTGAGCCACCGAGCCCGGCCTCATTTGGTTTTTTATAGAGAGAGGGTCTCGCTGTGTCTCCTAGACTGTTCTCAAATTCCTGGCCTCAAGCAGTCCTCCGGCCTCAGCTTCCCAAAGTGCTGGGATCACAGACAGGCGCCCCAGCGCCCAGCCCTTCCCCGGGTTTTGTCCTGTCCTTTCCATGGTGAAGGGTCTGGGATCCTAAAGCAAAATAAGAGTCTCGGTGAGGGAGATCGAAACTCAGGCCCCGACGCCGGCAGGGCCGTGGCTTTGCCTGTGCTTCATCAAGCAGGGGTGGGCACTGGTGCCGCCGCAGCTGTTTCCAGGGGTGGTGTGGCTTAGAGCCTGTCTGGAGCCGGTGTGGGACTCTCAGGGAAGCCCATCGGGTCCTGCCTGGCCTGTGGACGTCTGTGTGGCAGAGGCCCCAGCTCAGTGGGGCCTGACAGGTGTTCCGGGAGCGTCAGCGGCTGCTGCAGGGCGGCTTTGTGACGCTGGTGCCGCCGGCATCTAGTCTGACGTGGGCAGGTGGCGCTTCCCAGGTTCCTGAAAGTCGGCGGGCAGCTCCCCAGAGGGCAACGCCGTGGGTTTTGTGCGGGGGTCCACAAGGCGTTTGTTACCAACATCCCATAGGGAATGGAGGGGAGTCCAAGGGCCAGAACCCCTCACGTCCCGGCCGGTCTGATCCAGAGTTCTGTGTGAGTGGGATGTTGGTGCCAGGAGGGTTGAGTGCAGGTCCAGGCGCTTAGGCCCTTTCCCCCACCCGGCTGCATAGACTCGCCTTCCCTGGCAGGCAGGAGCAGATGGAAAACGACCCACCCGGCCCCTCAGGCTGCTGCAGCCTCCGGAGTTTCCTTTTACTATGGCCAGAGTGCCCCGTGTGGTGGTGTCACACTGCCACCCTGCACACACAGTCCCCTGGTGAGCTCCGCAGCACACATGTGCTTTCGGTAACTTAAATCCTGGAGCCAGGCATGGTGGTGCACCCCTGTAAATCCCAGTGCTTTGGGAGGCCAAGGTGGGAGAATCAGTTGAGGCCAAGAGTTTGAAGCTAGAGTGACCCATGGTCTTGCCACTGCAGTCCGGCCTGGGCGACAGAGCAAGACTGTCTCTAAAAAAATTAAATACTGGGAAATTAGGCTGTTCACAGTGTATACAATTTACATTTCTGGGTATGGACACATTAATAATTCTTACTGCTGTCAAGGACTGTATGTTAAATCAAGAATGTCGTACTTTAGGAGTGATGGAAGAGATTGCCAAGCTGACTGTGGCTAGATCCCCACCACATGGGATGCAGCCACCCCTCCCGGAGCCGAACTGTCCTGTAGCTGGACATTTAGACGGCTTCCCGATTTTCACCATTAGAAAGGATACTGCCAGCCAGGCTTGGTGGCTCAGCCTGTAATCCCAGCACTTTGGGAGGCCGAGGCGAGAGGATTGCCTCGGGTTTGAGACCAGCCCGGGCAACTTGGCGAGACCTCGTCTCTACAGTAAATCAAAAAATTAGCCGGGCATGGTAGCACACACCTGTAGTTCCGGCTACTTGGAAGG
>NW_007087158.1:24036-25376 GCF_000164805.1 Carlito syrichta | reverse complement strand
AAGACAGACACCACCATGGATGGAGCATTTTTCCCAAATGCTCCCAAATGCCTTGAGGTGGATTTGCAGCTGTTTCACCAGCTTGTTCCATAGCCTCTCCAGGTGCTCACAAAAGTGCTCCCCAAACAGTGCTCCCCGTGTGCAGGACAGCAGCCTGTTCGCATGGTGTCAGCCAGGGATGGTGTGCTGCAGCCCTGCTCACTGTCACGTGTGACCCACATCCAGAGGTTCAGTGTCCCATGTTCAGACACCAGCTGGCAGGGCTCAGGCTCCAAATTTCCAGAGCCACGGGCATGGGAGCACACGGGAAGATGGGGGGAAGGAGAGGGACAGATTGAGGCATGTGTGTGTGGAGGCCACAGACAGAGGTGTCAGGGAGACTGTAGACCAACCTCAGCACTAATTCAGCGGCTGTCACCAGTCTCTGGGACCTTACCTGTCATGAATCGGTGATTCACTCCTGAGCGAAATGCTGGTTTTTTGTGACCCCTTCCAACTCCCTTTTGTAAATATGAACATGCATTCCCGCCTCCACTGCTACACCCGGGGCCACACACAGACGGTGGCAGCGACCACCTGCATCTTGCTTTTATGGCTCCTGGGTTTCCTTGGACTCATGTCCTTCACTGCACATGAGGGGCTTCCCTGAGTTGGGTAATAAACGCTTGAAGGACAGTTTCGGACGGTGGAGAAGCAATGCGACAGTCCCACGTCCTTGGACGCCGGTTCCCACTCCCATATCGGGGTCTGTGTCGGGCTGGTCCATTCCTTGCAAGCAGATCAGTACTGCCCCACTGTCAGGGACTAAAGCCCGTGTTGGCCTCATGTCCTTTTTCTGTCCCCAGGTCCCACGTGGCATCTGGCCATCCTGTGCCCTTCCCCTTGGGCTGGGAAATTCTTTATCCTTTTTATAGTTGTCTAATATTCCATTTTGCCAGGAACCGGTGCCGATTCACCTGTCCTGTGCTGGGGGACATTTGGGCTGTCTCTGATGGTGCCATTACAGAGAACTCTGCTGGGAAAGCCTCGTGCTGACGCTCTTTCTCGTATGTGTACGTCTCAGCCTGGAGCAGGCTAAGCAAACTTCCAGCAAAGCCCTGACAGTGAGTGTTTTGGGATTCGCTGACCATGCAGCTGCCACCTCTGTATTCCTCACCTCTGCCGTCGTGGGAAAAGCGCCAGAGTCAACGCAATGAAGGGGCGAGGGTATGTGCTGAGAAACGTCCTGAAGAACCCTGAGATTTGAGTTTCAGAGAGTGTTTACATACCATGAAATATTCTTTTTTTTTTTTTGAATCGGAGTCTCACTCTGTCGCCCAGACTGGAGCGCAGTGGCCACT
>NW_007087158.1:20966-23486 GCF_000164805.1 Carlito syrichta | reverse complement strand
TCGATGCTGTGGTGGCCGGGAGCGGCCACTGCACTCCAGTCTGGGCGACCGAGTGAGATTCCAACTCAAAAAAAAAAAAAAAAAGATTGAAGGCCCAGCACAGTGGCTCACACCTGTAATCCCACCAGTTTGGGAGGCAGAGGCAAGAGGATTGCCTGAATCCAGAGGTTTGAGACCAGCCTGGGCAATTTGATGAGACCTCGTCTCTACAGTAAATCAAAAAATTAGCCAACCATGGTGGCGCACACCTGTAGTTCCACCTACTTGGAAGGCTGAGGCAGAAGGATCACCTGAGCCCGGCAGGTCGAAGCTATGGTGGCCGTGAGCGTGCCACTGCACTCCAGCCTGGGTGACAGTGAGACTCCGACTCAAAGATTGTGAAGACTTGGAGCATGCCCTAGGGTTTCCCGGGTGCAAGCCTCAACCTTGGCCCAACTTATTTTCATGTGAAAACCATTTCTCTCACAGGCCGTGGGCAGGCAGGCAGCCGTGGACTGGGTGGTGGCCACGAGGTGCAGTCGCCAGCACAGGTGTGAAGTCCCCGAGACTGGCTGCATTTGCAACTGTGAAGAAGGGTGCAGTCAGGCTGGAAGAGCCCCTGCAGCACAACTCACCATGGCAGGTGTCTCACGAATGAGGCTGAGCATCCTTTTTTTTTTTTTTTTTTTGTTGGAGTCTCACTCTGTCACCCAGGCTGGTGTGCAGTGAATGCTGCTCACAGCCACTGCAGCCTCATCCTGCTGGGCTCAGGCGATCCTTCCGCCTCAGCCTTCCAAGTAGCTGGAACTACAGGCACGCACCACCACACCCAGCTAATTTTCAGGTTTATTGTAGAGACGAGGTCTCACCACGTTGCCCAGGCTGGTCTCAAACCCCTGGACGCAGGTAATCCTCTCACCTGGTCCTCCCAAAGTGCTTGTATTACAGGCTTGCGCCACCATGCCCAGCCAGCATCTTCTAATATGGTTAATCGGCCTTAGCCAGCAGCTCACACCTGTAATCCTAGCACTTGGTGAAGCCAAGGTGGGAGGATGACTTGAGGCCGGGAGTTCAATACCAGACTGGGCAGCATAGCGAGATGCTGGCTCTATTTTTTTAAAATACTATTTTATTTATTTATTTACTTATTTTGGTGTCAGAGTCTCACTCTGTGATTCAGGCTGGAATGCAGTGATTCACTCACGGCCACCATAACCTCAACCTGCTGGGCTCAGGTGATCCTTTGGTCACAGCCTTCCAAGTAGCTGGAAGCACAGCCGTGCACTGCCATACCTGGCTCATTTTTTAATTTATTGTAGAGACAAGGTCTCACCAAGTTGCCCAGGCTGGTCTCGAACCCCTGGACTCAGGCAATCTCTTGCCTCCACCTCCCAAAGTGCTGGGATGACAGGCATGAATTACCACACCTGGCTAAAAGATACTATTTTAAGACACATTTGTACCCAGAATCTCCAAAACAATCTTGAAAAAGAAGACCAAAGAGGACTCGCCGTCCACAATTTGCAGACTCACTACGAAGCATGTGTTCCAGACCATGTGGTACGGACGTCAAGTCGGGCCAGATCAATGGGATGGGGCTGACATGGTCCCCGTAGAGTGCCAGGACAGCCTGCTAGGGGAGGGAGCCTTGACTATGGCATACGGTGCAGGAGAGCACGACAGGGGAAGTCGGACCCCATCTGACCCCTTGTTCAGCGGCGAACTCAAACATTGGAGACCCATGTGTAGGAGCCAAAGCTGTAACGCTGCCCGCGGAACCAGACTCAGAGGGTATACCTTCATGGCCTTAGCGTGGGCCCTGCTTTCTTAGAGATGACAGCAAATGCCCAAACAGATACTCAGGGGATTGAGGTAGGAGAATTGCCTGAGCCCAGGAGTTTGAGGCTACAGTGAGCCATGATCTTGCTCCAGCCTGGGCAACAGAGTGAGAGAGGCTCTCAAAAAAAAAAAAAAAGAATATGTGACCCGCCCGGGCAACTTGGCAAGACCTCATCTCTACAATAAATCAAAAATCAGCCGGGCGTGGTAGCACGCGCCTGTAGTTCCAGCTACTCGGAAGGCTGAGGCGGAAGGATCGCCAGAGCCCGGCAGGTCGAGGCTGCGGTGGCCAGGAGCGTGCCACTGCACTCCAGTCTGGGCGACAGAGTGACACTCCAGCTCAAAAAAAAAAAAAACAAAGAAAAAGGTCACAATTCAGTAATGAAATAACCCACCTCATCTCTACAATAAATTAAAAAAATTAGCCAGGTGTGGTAGTTCCGGCTACTTAGAAGACTGAGGTGGAAGGATCGTTGGAGGCCAGCAGGTTGACGTAGCGGTAGCCATGAGCGTGCCACTGCCCTCCAGCCTCGGTGACAGAGTAAGAATCCAACTCAAAAAAAAAAAAGAAAGAAAGAAAAGTAACCCAATTTTAAAGGGGCGAAGGATCTGAACAGACAGTTCTCCAAAGAAGTATACAAGTGGCCGGGCTTGGTGGCTCAGCCTGTAATCCCAGCGCTTTGGGAGGCCAAGGTGAGTGGA
>NW_007087158.1:18641-20900 GCF_000164805.1 Carlito syrichta | reverse complement strand
GCACTCCAGTCTGGGTGACAGAGTGAGACTCCAATTCAAAAAAAAAAAAGTATACAAGTGGCCCACCAGCGTGTGCACACAGGCACCACATGCTAGTCACCACAGAAATGCAAATCAAAGCAGCAATGAGGCCAACCAACCGCTCCCACCTGCCTATCAACCCCGACACTCTGGGAGGCAGAGGCAAGAGGATTGCCTGAGCCCAGGAGTTTGAAACCAGCCTGGGCAACATAGGAGACCTCATCTCTACAAAAAAATCAAGGTGTGGTGGCATGCGCCTATAGTCCCAGCTACTCAGGAGGCCGAAGCAGGAGGATGGTCTGAGCCACGGTTGAGTCTGTGGTGAGCCATGATCATGCCAATGCACTCCAGCCTGGGTGACAGAGTGAGACTCCGTCCCAAAAAGAAGAAATGACAAGTGTTGGCGGGAATTGGAGATGTGGGAGAACCTGGGACCCTGGCGCCCTGCTGGGGGGGTGTGACATTGTGCTGCCACCTCGGGAAACGCCCAGCAGCTCTTGCGGGGCGGAGCTCACAGCCACTCTGCCTGGGCACACACCCGAGACCCTGTGTACAGGCAGGGTCCAGAGCAGGGAAGCCCCTCAGCCCTGGTGATTATCTGGGCGGGGCAGGGTGGGGTAGGGAGTGACCCCTGACAGGCACAGGGTCTCTCTTGGGGTCACAGAATGTTCTAAAATAGATAAGTGGTGTCTACACAGCCCTGACCGTGCTGAAAGCCGCTCAGTTGCACACACAGCATGGTTGGCTGTGTGGTGTGAATTATGTCTCAGGGAAGCTGTCAGCAGATAAACAGAAGGGACGCTTTGAAGAGACGTGTGTGTCAGCTCTGAGAAGGGCTTGCATTCTTTGGCTGAGTTGTATGGAACGGTGAGTCTTTTTCTTGTTGACCTTAGAAGCTCTTCACATATGAAGGTGGCGAACTCTTGCTGCCTGTCCTTTTACGCTGAACCGGGTGTCCCAGCCCCGCTCCCCGCTGTTGTTCCCCATGGAGTCACTCCAACACCCACACCTGCGAGGCTCCAGGAGGCACCGGGATGTCACGCCTGACTGAGAACTCGCCATCAGATCCTGGGGAGGTGGCCTGAGTGACCGAGGGCCGGAGGGGCCTCGGAATTTTCCGGGCTTCGGAACCGAGACTTGAGCCCAGACAGAGCTTCTCAGGGTGAGGTCAGCTCCTCCCTGGGACGAGGAGGAGGTGTCTCCAGACAGGCGTGTTGGGCCATACCCGAACAGAGGTGCCTGTCCCGTGTTCCAGTCTCCCCCAACCCTGGTCCTCCCGTGCTCTGGCCTCCTCTCGCCTCAGTCCTCCCATGCTCCAGCCTCCCCCGACCTCCCATGCTCTGGTCTCCTCCCATGTCTGGTTTCCTTCCCCACCCCCGGCTCCCCTCCCATCTCAGTTTTCCTGTCTGTGGGGCCAAGTGGAGAACAGAGGTCTCTGAGTCACATCCACCCCCTGCATTGCCCAGGCCACCCCTGCACGCATTTGACTGGAGATTTTATTTTTTTAATTAGTGACGGGTCTTCCGTGGGGTCCAGGCTGGTCTTAGAAGTCTGGCCTCAAGCCATCCTCTTGCCTCGACCTCCCAAAGGGCTAGGATCCCGGGAGCCACGGCGCCCGGCCTGACTGGGGATGGACGCCGTGTCAGACTCCTTTGGCCACGGGCAGCAGAGACCACCAATGGATTGGGCACACTTACAACGCAGACGCGCTCTTCCTGGGTCCAAATTCAACTGCCCTTTCCTCAGGTTCAGTGTCGGGTCACCTGAACAGACCCACAAGGGAAAACTTACAGGCAGGAAGGTTCGTCTAACCTTCTCAGCAACCATTTTGGTAACTGGTCTAGAAAATCTACATCTTGTCGGAATAACCTCCTGTGTTGTCCTTGGTGGGTTTTGATTACCAGCTGAGCTTTGAGAGCGTTAAGGGTTTTACATGCATGCAACTTTCAACTTTGTTCTTGTGGTTTTTTGATTATCCCTCTAGTTGAATAAATGACTGTTATTTCACAGTGACCTGTGATCCTGTTTTGATCAAGTATTTTAAATCTTTGACATCTTCAGCGGGTTTTTCCAAGATCTAAATTCTAAATCAAGTCTTTTTTGACCTAGGATTAACTTTGGAATTTTTCAATTGAGCCTTCGGCGAGCATTAAAAAATTATCTTTCTCTTTCTCTCTGTCTCTGTCTCTCTCTCTGTCTCTCTGTCTCTCTCTCTCTCTCTCTCTCTCTCTCTCTCTC
>NW_007087158.1:17059-18509 GCF_000164805.1 Carlito syrichta | reverse complement strand
CCAAGCTAGAGTGCAGTGGCACGATCACAACAATCACGGCTCACAGCAGCCGCGACCTGGGTTTAGGTGATCCTTCCACCTCAGCCTCCTGAGTAGCTGGGCGTACAGGCACCTGCACTACCATGCCTAGTTAATTTTTTTTTTTTTTTAGTTGGAGTCTTTCTCCGTCTCCGAGGTTGGAGTGCAATGGCATGCTCATGACCACCCTGATGTCGACCTGCTGGGCTCTGGTGATCCTTCCACCTCAGCCTTCCAAGTAACCGAAACTACAGGTGTGCACTACCACGCCCAGCTAAATTTTGATTTATTGTGGAGACGAGGTCTCGCCAAGTTGCCCAGGCTGATCTCGAGTCCACTCACCTTGGCCTCCCAAAGTGCTGGGATTACAGGCTGAGCCCACTGAGCCCGGCCTTGTTTGTTTGGTTTTTTTTAAATATAGAGACGAGGTCTCGCTATGTTGCCCGGGCTAGTCTTGACCTCCTGGGTTCAGGCAATCCACCGGCCTTGGCCTCCCAAAGAGCCAGGATTACAGGTGTGAGTCAGCACGCCTGACTGTATCTCTCATTTTATAAAGGGATTCGATGATTAGGCTTATTTAATAAATAATGTGTGAAACACTGTCAAATAGTAAATGAAACTAGGTTCTCTTTCAGTTACATTTATAAGTATACTATTCACATAGATGTCTCAAAATTGTATAAAACTCTTAAAAATCGAATGTTATCATTTTAGCTTTATGTCAATTTTTCTTTAAGGATGTATTTATATAACTATGTTATTCATTTCAATATTCCAAAGGTTATGTGAAAGTTGTAACCATGGAGTGGTATAACATGACGCTATCAGTCATGATTCTGGTTGTTGCTGTGTGTAATAAAGGAATTAAGCCTCCTAGTCAGTTGTGAATTTCCATCCATTTTTAATCATGACTGGAGTGCAGTGGCACATTCACGGCCACCCCAGCATCGACCTGCTGGGCTCCGGCGATCCTTCTGCCTCAGCCTTTCAAGTAGCCGGAACTACAGGTGTGCACCACCATGCCCGGTTAATTTTTTTTATTTATTGTAGAGACGAGGTCTTGCCATGTTGTTCAGGCTGGTCTTGAACCCCTGAGCTCAGGCACTCCTCTCACCTCTACCTCTCAAAGTGCTGGGATTACAGGCATGAGCCACTGTGCATGGCACCATAACTATTCTAAGTCCTTGTCATCCACAGTTATTGTTTCGATTTTTCTCTAAAAGCATCTGTAATTAGCTATTGTCCAAAATTGCTTTTCATGGAAAAGATTCTTATAAATGTTCTGGAACACATACTCCTCATAGCTTTATTTTTTATTTTTGAGTTGAAGTCTCACTCTGTCACCTAGACTGGAGTGCAGTGGCCGCTCCCGGCCACCACAGCCTCGACCTGATGGGCTCCGGCCACCCTTCCGCCTCAGCCTCCTGAATGG
>NW_007087158.1:11287-17039 GCF_000164805.1 Carlito syrichta | reverse complement strand
TGCTGGGCTCCGGCCACCCTTCCGCCTCAGCCTTCCAAGTAGCTGGAACTATAGGCGCGCGCTACCACGCCCGGCTAGTTTTTGATTTATTGTAGAGATGAGGTCTTGCCAAGTTGCCCGGGCAGGTCTCGAACCCGTGGGTTCAGGCAGTCCACTCACCTCAGCCTCCCAAAGTGCTGGGATTACAGGTTGGGCCACTGGGCCCGGCTCCTCATAGCTTTAGGATCAATGATTAAATATAAATGTTCGGAACTCTGAAGAAATGAATGTGTTCATGAAACCTCCACTCGAGGTCAAGCAAAGCAAAAATTAATTACACACAATTAAATAACTAATGAAGATAATGTTTTTAGGACTTCTTGAAGACAGTATTGGTCCTTTACTCAAATGTGGGATTTTTTTCCAGCTTAAAGGAAAATGTGGGTTTTCTTGATGGTCAGACCGATTTGTTTCCACGTGAGCCCGCCGGTGGGGAGCCTGGTCCGAGCCCACAGCTTCATGCAGGAGCCCAGACACCAACCCTGACAGGGCCAGTGTGCTCCACCTGCTTTCACAGGGACTCGTGCCACCTCCCGGTCCACAGCTGTCCGTGCATCTTACACTTCGCATTAATTTCCATTCATTACTCTTAAGTACTAAAAACAGGGGCTGGGCGTGGTGGTGGCACCTTGGAAGGCCGAGGTGGGAGGATGGCTGAGGCCAGAAGTTCAAGACCAGCCTGGGCCACTTAGCGGGGTCTCATCTCGGGAAGAAAGAAATGGGAAGGAGAGGCCATGCGTGCCCCGCTCTGCCACCTTAACCAGGATGCGCCACACACCCGTGCTGTGCTGGCGACTCACATGGTCAGTGAAGACCTGGGACGCCAGCCCTGGTTTACAGACATCGAGAGCGATTGAAGCCATCGCGGCCATTGTTGACTCCCCTCCACAAAAACAGAGCGGCTCAGTGGGGACAGCAGGCCCAGAGTAGACAGTGGAGAGACGGGTGTTTTGCACAAGCCGTACATGGCAGTCAGGTAGAAATAGTATGTATCTGCACCCAGACCATCCGGCACAGTCTTGTCAACAGCAGGAAGCCACAGGCAAAATGCTTTTGTTCATTCTATGGCAAAAACCCCACTGAGCTAACTTTTTTTTTTTTTTTTTTTTGAGTTGGAGTCTCACTCTTTGTTGCCCAGGCTGGAGTGCAGTGGCACGCTCACGGCCACGGCAGCCTCGACCTACCTGCTGGGCTCAGGCAATCCTTCCAGCTCAGCCTTCCAAGTAGCTGGAACTACAGATGCTTGCCACCATGCCTGGCTAGTTTTTGTGATTTATTGTAGAGACAAAGTCTCACCAAGTTGCCCAGGCTGGTCTCGAACCCTCGGGCTAAGCCACCACACCCAGCCGGTGTAAAACTTTAAAAGTACAGTCTGGGCTCCGTGGTTCACACCCATCATCCCAGCCCTTTGGGAGGCTGAGGCTAGCGGACTGCTTGAGCCCAGGAGTTGGAGACCAGCCTGGGCAATGTAGTGAAAACTCATCTCCACAAATAACCAGCCAGGCATGGTGATGCACACCGGTAGTTCCAGCTACTCGGGAGGCTGAAGCAGGAGGATTGCCTGACAGGAAGACGAGGCTGCAGTGTGCTGTGATGGTGCCACTGCAGCCTGGATGACAGGGCGGGACCCATCTCTAAAAAATAAAAAAATCAGTGTCCTAGCAGGAAGAAGGTGCCCAGCCCTGACTCCCAGCCCCGCTTGCTACCCTCCCCCAGGCCGTCCCAGGCTCTTGCCCCAGCCACAGACTCACGCGAGTTCCTCACACGCAGTACGGCTGGAGCCTCCAAACTCAGGTGCCATCACAGTTTTTAGCCAGAGCTTGTTTCTCGACTGTAGTCAGCTCACGGTCCAGCCCTCCCGGGCCGGGGTGGCAGACATGTCCGGGAGGTGTGGGAAAGTCTCCCTCAAGGATGCTGGTGAGGTGGGGATGCTCGTCCATGTGTCAGGGTGATGGGTCCAAGCACCTGCCGTATCACCAAGAGCCCCTAGCAGGCCAGGAAGAGGCTCTGTGGCTGCTTTCTCCCTGGAATCCGTGGGGAGTCTCCGTGCTCCTTCCTGAAGACACTCAAGTCTCTAATGAAGCCTGGCCTCCACAGCCTCCAGATGCTGCATGGCCTTGTCTTGGCCCCACAGCTGGTGTCCTCACTACCCATCTCTGCGTGGCTTCTGGCTGGATTCCAGATGGCATTTCTCCAACTTACAGACAGAAAATGACTGGCTGGACGTGGTCATGCCCATAATCCTGGCACTTTGGGAGGCCAAGAAGTGAGGATTGTCTGAGCCCAGGGGTTCAAGACCAGCCTGAACAACTTGGCAAGACCTTGTCTCTACAGTTAATAAAAAAAAATTAGCCAGGCATGGTGGCATGCGCCTGTAGTTCCCACTACTTGCAAGGCTGGGTGGAAGCCCAGCAGGTCGAGGCTGAAGTGACCGTGAGCATGCCTCTGCACTCCAGTCTGGGTAGCAGTGAGACTCCGACTCAAACAAAAAAAAGAGAAGGCCGATGGCCGATGTTCACCCAAGGAGAAGACCGTGACTCACCCTTCCGCGCCACCCAGGCCAGCATGGTGGCAGGTCTGTAGCCCTAAGCCCCGGTGCCCAGGCCACCCCGGCCTGTCTTAGAGGCACACTGTTATTGGCCGTGGCTGCCTGGAGCACCACACGCCTGTGTGGAGGCCCCAGTGTACCCACCGGCCGCCATCACCTGTGTCAACTCTGAGTGGCCCAACTTGGGACACTCTCAAAACCTGCTCCATCTGCGCCAGGAGCATGGGCTTCCTGCAAATCCGCCCTCCATCAGAACAGCTCAGCATCACGGGGACTTGGGATCATGGAGTCTCGGGGTCACGGGGTCTCAGCGTCACAGCAAATCGGCATCACAGGGACTCGAGGTCACGGAGCTCGGGGTCATGAGGATGTGTCCTTCCTAGAATCCTGCCTGGAGGACACCCAGGCTGAGGCCCACGGTGCTCCTGCCTTCCTCGGGTCACCCTGGGTGTGCGGCCCAGTCAGGGGTGACCAGGCAGAGCCCACTGTCCTGCAGCTGCCAGCCCCTCCCGCCTGGGAGTCCATGGACATCACCTTATCACACATGGTGCCATGGCCTTGCTCTCGGTTTGTCGTCTCCTTCTGGGTCAGGGGTCGTGCTGCATACGCCAAGACATCGTCGGGTCCCCCCAGCGACACACGCCCCCGCTGCCACATCTTGAGTCAGGATGTTTGCTTAAACTGTCTCCATCCAAGCTTTCCGGCCACCCTGACTCACAGCACTGCTGACAGCTGCCCAGACTGCTCACTGTCCACTCCCCACCTCAGGGAGCCCCCCAATCCTAGATACTCCATCGTTTACAACTATTTGAAAAAGTGTATGCTGTAAACAAAGATGATGGTGTTTATTTTTCTTCCTACTCGATTCCTCCACAATTCGGAAACTATTTTTGAGTGCTCTAATGACAATATGTTTATTTGCTAAAGTCCAATTAAAATCTGTCCCTGGGCCGGCGCGGTGGCTCAGCCTGTAATCCCAGTACTTTGGGAGGCAGAGGTGAGAGGATTGCCTGAGCCCAGGGGTTCGAGACCAGCCAGAGCAACTTGGTGAGACCTCGTCTGTACAAGAAATCAAAAAATGACACAGGTGGTGGCTCAGGCCTGTGGTTCCAGCTACTTGGAAGGCTGAGGTGGAAGGATCGCCTAAGCCCAGCGGGTCGAGGCTGCGGTGGCCATGAACGTGCCACTGCACTCCAGCCTGGGCAACAAGAGTGATACTCCAACTCAAAAAAAAAAGCATCTGCCCTTGGCCGGGTACGGGGGCTCATGCCTGTCATCCCAGCAATTTGGAAGGCCAAGACAGGAGGATTGCTTGAGCCCAGGAGTTTGAGGCCAGGCTGGGAGACATGGCAAGACCTCATCTCCACAAAAAAAAAGAAAAGAAAAGAAAAGAAAAATTAGCCAAGGCTGGTGGCACGCAATTGTAGCCCCACCTACTCAGGAGGCTGAGGTAGGAGGATCACTTGAGCACAGGCGGTGGAGGCTACAGTGAGCTGTGAATGTATCACTGCACTTCAGCCTCCCCACACTACATAAATAAATAAATAAATCTCTTTATGACAAGTGACCGTTGGAAACATTGATTCTATTTCCAAGACTTGGGCTAAAATGTCACGTTGGGGAATCTGCACAGAACACCTGTCAAGTGTCCCCAGCCTTACAGACTCACAGAGAGCCACTTCCTACAGGCCAGGAGCTGTGGGAGGGCGGCGGAAGACTGAAGTTGACCTTGACATGGCATCCTGGCCTTGGTAGTTTTTTTTTTTTTTTGAGTTGGAGTCTCACTCTTATGCCCAGGCTAGAGGGCAGGGGCACGGTCACAGCCACCACATTCTCAACCTGCTGGGCTCAGGCTTGCAAGTAGATGGAACTACAGGTGCACGCCACCACGCCCAGCCAACTTTTTGGTTTATTGTAGAGATGAGGTCTTTACCTAGTTGTTCATGCTGGTCTCGAACCCCTGGTCTCAGGTAATCCTCTCGTTTCGGCCTCCCAAAATGCTGAGATTACAGGCTGGAGCCACCGCACCTGGCCAGGGAGGTTTTTACATCTGGTCAATATAGGGAACAGAGAGTGACACCCTGTGCTGCTGCTGGACTGTGGCCCCGGCACTGCGTTCAAGGCTTCACCTGCCTCAGGCTAAGTCCTCGGCGCCTCCACATTCCACAAGCCGGCCGTCTTCCTTGGGATTTCCGGCACGGGGGCGGCTCCACTCCCCAAACCCCGGAAGCTGGGCCTCGAGGGGTGTAGGAAACAAGACTCATGCCTGGGGGGGCAGTACCAAGTTCCCCCAGCCACCTGATGCTGTCCCTGGGGACCACCAGGCTGCGGGCAGGTCAAGCGGCTGACCTTCTCACGCGGCAGGCAGCAGCTTTCCCGCGACATCAGACGAGACCGTGTCATGAGACTCCGCCCTCTCATGCCACCTCTGTTGTGGCAGGTCCAAGGCATCATGGGAGTGTCACCGTTGAAGCTTCTGCTGGTGCCTTGGGGTCCTTCAGACCTCCCTGTCGGTGCTGTGACTGAGCCCGCACGCTGCACCCAGGCAAGTTCCCCTGGGGAAACTGAGGCCCATATACACAACGAAAGAGGACAGGCCACGAGCCAGCAGGCCACCCCACTCCCCAGGGTTGCTTATTCAATCCGTCGCCTTTAAGTTCAAGCTGTGGCTCAAAACCAGCCCACAAACTGGGACTGGCCTATTGCTGTTCAGTTTACTTTGTATTTTCCTTTTGAGACTTTGTATCTGTTGTGTGTTAAATTGCTGCAACTCCCAATAGAGTCAAGGCACCAGCACTTTGCGATGATGGCAAAAAGGCTACAAAAGAGACACCCCTGGACTTAGCCATGGACTCCAGGGAGGCAAAACCCAGGGCCACTCCCCTCAGGCCTAACCTCGCTCAAACGTGGTCAGAAGGGTCTTGATCCTGACTCCTGGCCACTGTCCTCTTTCCCCAGCATGGGACAAGACCCGCAACCAGGACAGCAAAGGCCACCCGTGGGGTGATTGACCAGTGATGCTTCAGAGAAAGACCTCGATCAAAAGGGGGAGACCAGGGGCCAGGCTCGGTGGCTCAGCCTGTAATCCCAGTGCTTTGGGAGACCGAGGTGAGTGGATGGCCTGAGCCCGCGGGTTCGAGACCCGCCTGGGCAACTTGCGAGACC